>NC_133434.1:37911741-38184241 GCF_011762505.2 Arvicanthis niloticus
CTTTTGGGGCCTTTCCCTCTATCAGAACTCAAATCAGAAGTAGGCTGGAGAGATGGCTCGGTGTTAAGAGTACTTGTTACTCTTCCAGAGTGCCTGGGTTCAATTCCCAGCACCTACATGGTGCCTCATAACCACCTGATACCCTCTTCTGACTTCTGAGTGCACCCGGCATGCCCGTGGCACACATACGTTCAGAGAAAGCATGCATACACATAACAGAAATTTGAAGAGAGAAACAAGGAGCAGGGTCTCGAAGGTGCCGGGACCAAGAAGGTGGAGGATGGCTGTTGCCTGATCAGGAGTTTTAGTGTCACTCTCCGTCACCATACCTTGTCCTTGACACTGTGGTCACAGCCAGAGCCCACGAGGAAGTCCAGAGCATCCAGCTGTCCATGTTCAGCGGCTCTGTGAAACGCTGTTCTTCCCAGCTGGCCGGAAGGTGAGGGACAGTGAGCCCTCCTCACACGACCAAAGCACACACGCACCGCGGCCCTGCCTTCTGCTTTCCTCATCTCTCTGTGCTTGTAGCTGCTTCCCCCACTCCATCCACCCAGCCACCTCTTACCCGGCCTCAACTTCTGAACAACAGCCCCTTTGTTGGGAGAAGCTCCCCCTTCTATTGCAGCTCTCCAGTGGCTCCCTGCTGCCTGCCACCTGAAGACAGCTTCAGAGGTCTTTTCTCCCCTAAAGTCCCAAGGATGCTTCCCACCCCTTTCCAATGACTCTAAATCTCTCCCTCCCTAAAAACATGCTCCTTTCTCTGACTTGTTTAGTCGTTCGTGGAAGTGAGAGTCAACCATGTTCTGTTTTCATCCCGCCTTCAGGTTCCCTCTGGGGACACTCAAGGTAGAGTACAATGTTTCTAGCTGATCAAAGAATGCACTCCAGATGTTCAGGACCCTAGTAGAACCTCAGCCAATAAGACCCATCAGCAGTGCGCCAACTAATGGGTACATTCAGTTAGTCCCAGCCAATGGAGGAGTTGAACGGATAGCTTTGCCATGGATCTTACCTTGTCTGCATGGTCCAAGGTCACGTCCTCCAGGTCTTCCATGACAAAGGCCAGCACAGGCACGTGGCCTTTCTGAGCAGCACAGTGTAGTAAGGTCAGGCCATCCTGGAAACAAGCCCAAGGGGACCCCTGGAGTCTGTGAAGGGAAACCCCTCTCATACACTACCTGTCACCCAGCACACATGGAAACAATGCTGTCAGTGCCGAACAGAGCTAGGCATGACCAGTAAGGCAGCCAGCAATCAGGAAGCCGCCGGAAGCCAAAGCCTGGCCCCATGCTCATCAGCTCTGCTTTGGGGCCAGTTGCCTTTACCTCTCTGAATCTGCATTTATTTATGCACAGACTGCAGGTCAGAGCACAGGGGAAGTATATATGCATCTCTAGCTGGCCTGGAACTCACTCTGTACACCAGGCTGGCCTCAAACTCATAGATATCCTCCTGCCTCTGCCTCCCAAGTGTTGTGATTAAAGGTTTTTCTCTATCATGCACAACTAAGAAACATTTTATATACAGGGAAAAAAAAATCCGAACTGTAAGGTGAGATCACAAGAATATCCTACTGAAAGATTGTGTGAGAATTCTAGGCACCGGCCTCCTTCATACAGCTGCGAATGAAGAAGCCAATGGAATGAAGAAGAAGCTGGAGAGATGGCTCAGCAGTCAAGAGCAGGCTGCTCCTACAAAGGATCTGGGTTCAATTCCCAGCACCCACATCAAATGGCTCACACCTGCTTGTAACTCCAATTCAAGGGGATCCGATGTCATCTGGCCTCTTAGGGTACCTAAATGCATGTTGCATGTTGCATATAAACTCATGCAGGCACACACACACACACACATACACACACACACACAGAGAGAGAGAGAGAGAGAGAGAGAGAGAGAGAGAGAGAGAGAGAGACCAATGAAGCAAAAAGTGAAGCCATTAACAGGGTGCTCTGTGTAAGATTACTAAGACTGACCTCCTAATCTCCCAGGGAGAACACAGGCCAGCTGTGCTAGGCAGGGTCTGGAGACGACATGTCTTTGAGAGGGAGGGGGAGATAGGAAGAGAGAGGTCTTTTGAGTGATATTTAATTTCCTGAGTGATATCTAAATGGAGGAAACTTACAAAGGACCCAGGATTTCCACCCCTGGCTGCATTAAGGTTGTAGTACCTGAAGTGCTGTTTGTCCTTTAAAAAAAAATATTTTTAGAGCCCAGCATTTAAGATTGCTTGTTGCTCTCGCAGAGGTCACAGGTTCCTATCACCCACATGGTGTGGTTCACAGGTTGCCTAAAATGGGTGAGTACGGCCACATTTCTTCTAAAGGCTCAGAGAGAAGGTTCAGTTATGGTTACTGGTGTTACAAACAGTTGTGAACTGCCATGTGGGTGCAAGGGATAGAACTTCCAGCCTCAGCTTCCTTTGTTGGCAGTCTCTTTCTATTTCCCCATGTGAACTCATAGGCCCCATGTGATCATAAGGGGCCTAAGTGGATAACCCAGGAAAAACAACCTTCCGGCTTCAAGATCTATAATCTCATTTGCAAGATTCCTTTTGTCCTATTAGATCCTGTGAGTTCATAGGTCTGAGATCAGAATATAGACATCTTTTAGGGGTGTTTGGCACCATAAAGGGAAACCAATCTGGGGACAGGGCTCGGTAGACAGAGTGCTAGCTCAGTACCCACAGGTCCTGGGTTCCATCCTCAGTGCAGAACAAACAAGGTGTGGAGGCATGCACCTGTAATCCTGGAACTGAACGTAGGTGGAGGCAAGAGGGTCAGCCTCGGCTACACGAGCAGTTCAAGGAAAGCCTGGGCTACATGAATCCCAGTGGAGGGCATTCCAAGCACCCAGATTTGTGGGACCCTGCTTTCTTAAGTCATTCACACACAGCGTGCAGCAGGAGGCCAGGTCCCTAAGGGGCCAGCACCCACCCAGCCTGGGATATTATGCTTCTCCTATTACTTCAGGGTATGTTAGGACACCCCCGTTACTAAATGGGAAACAAGCTTGGGTGATAAAGTAACCATTCAAGATCTAAGAGTTGGCATCCAGGATTCTGATCCTTCCATCTGGCCACCCTAAGGATGAGAAGGGCAGAGCCCGACAGGAGACCTAAGGAAGAACCCCCCCCCCCCCCCCGCCTCAGCGTGTCTTCCCAAGGGCCCTATAGAGTACTGGGCAGATCCTCAGCTGTAAATATGGAAAGCAGCTGGCCAGACAGTGGAGCATTCCCACCCCAGAGCAGGGAGGGGTACAACAACCAGATGAGAGAGCATTACCTGGCGAAAACACCCGTCCTTTCTCCAGCCTAGGGGGGCTCTGCTCAGTGGGGGCTGAAGGTTCCAGAAGGCCAGGCAAGCCGCCACAGGCAGAAGCAGGTGGGAAATAGAGGGGCCAGGGCTGTCACCTGAGGCTCACCTTGCTTTCACAGTGGACCTTGGCCCCAGCATTGACCAGGATCTGTACAATCTGCAAGTGGCCGAACCAGGCAGACAGGAGGAGTGCGTTCATCCCAAACTGGGGGAGAGGACACAGGGAGGTGAGGACAGAGGGAGGAGGCAGAGGCGTGGCTATGGCCACATGACCAAACCATTCCTCTACAGGTACAAATCAGTTCAGATGGCCTCAAGCTCTAGACACGTAAAGACCAGAACATTTTGTTGGCTTTTAAAACAGATTTATTTATGTTGTTTTACATGTACTAAGGTTCTGTCTGTATATGTATACTACGTTCCTGCCTGGCACCAGAGGAGGCTGGAAGAAGATATCAGATCTCCTGGGATTGGATTTATAGATGGTTGTGAGCCACAGTGTGGGTTCTAGGAGTCAAACCTGCGTCCTCTGTAAGAGCAACGAGTGCTGTAAACCGCCAGGCCATCCCTGCAGCCCCAGGTTTACCGTTATTAAACCAGAGGCTGATAGACCATAGGAAACTTTCTTTTGCCAGATAGGGCCGAAAAATAAAACAGGTGCCACCCACTCTCATCGCTACTTCAACAGAAGAACCATTGAAAATAAAATGTTTGGCGAGAACGGCTCTCCAGCTTGTTTGGAATTTTTTTACTTTTGCTTTGTTGTGTTTGAGATAGGTTCATATGTGGCCCAGGCTAGCCTCAAGCATGGCTAAGGGTGACTTTGACCTCCTGATCCTCCTGTCTGCACCTCTCAAATGCTGAAGCCTAAGGTGTGTGTCACTACGTGCGGTTATATTGACTGTGTGTGCACGTAGTGGACTGCATGTGGAAGTGCCCTGAGCTCTGACCTTCCACATTTTATGGCTTCCCGGCATTGATTGCTGAATTTAGGTTCCCAGGCTCGCATAGCACCTACCTTCACCCACTAAGTCAGCACCTGTCTTTTGCTTGTTGGTTTACTTTAATCTAGGGTCTCACTATGCAGCCCTGGATGGTCTAGAAGGGACTGTGTAAACCAGGTTGACTTCAAACTCACAGAGATCCTCTGCCTCTCCTCTGCCTCTCTACCTCTGCATCTGGTTGCGATCCCCAGCGCCTCATAAACTGGACATAGTGGTGCCCACCTGCAGTCCTAGCTCTTTGGAGCTCTCAGGGAATGGAACACTAGTTCAGGGTCAGCCTTGAGTTTGAGGCCAGCTTGGGCTCCCTGAGACCTTGTCTCCATTCTCTCTCTCTCTCTCTCTTTTTTCCATCCCCACCCCCACCCCTCTGCACAGGTGACCCACAACTCCAGCCCCGAGTTTCCATTCTTAAGTATACCCATATCAAATGTCACACTGTCAGATCCATCCCTTCTAAACCTGCAGAGGCAATTCCTTAGCTCCTTTTTGGGGCTCCCTCCCTCTCATGCAGAGAACCAGCTACTCAGCTGCCCAGTATGCTCTAAGACACAGTTTCTTAGCAAGTTACCCATTAAGGTGCTGAGCAGGGCAGAGCGCCATGGTCTCAGTATCACAGGAGACACTTTCTTTGCCTGGGCCTTTTACTAAGCCATTATTGATCCACGTGGTTATTTGTTCTACGGCTCACCAATCTCCCTCATCACATGGTGTTGAAAAGGACTAAAAATGTTCCCAGAATTAAAAGGTCATTTATAATCACGAGCACTTTCTTCTCGTATCAGGGGAAAGGGATGGGTCCAACGCCACTGGTCCCTGTCAGTCCCCAGGATCAACTTGGGCCCAGCCTATTATGTGTCTACACATCACTGTCACTTCCACCAATGACAACTACACACACACACACACCCCTACCGAGTCCACGTCGTCCACAGCAGCCCCGTGTTCCAGGAGCAGCCGCACAGCCTGCACATGCCCAGCTCCTGCAGCCCCGTGTAGGGCCACTCTGCCCACCTGCCAGGAGGAGAAGAAAATTGTCAATATGCCCGACTGCTTGGCCTGCCCCCAGCACCCTCCCTACCAAGACAGCTGGCCTGCAGGGAGGAAGGACTGTTGGTGGCTGTGCTGACCAGATGGCTGGGGACCCAGCCCTTCTTGGGGTCCCATCTCCCTGATATGGTACAAATCATAAGATACAATGACTGGGCCCATCTTCACAGCTTCTCACTGCTCTCAGAGTGGACCTACAAGACCCAGTGTGACCCTGCACTGGCCCCCCACGCCCCACCAGCCACTGCTTCTCAGAGGGGCCAGGTGGTGTCCAGCTCCAAACCTTTCTTCCTACTAAGAAGTCACATGTGACCTAAGACAGCTCTCAAAGTCCCCACGGGAAACAGAGCGTCTGCTTCTTCCTTCACCATGAGCTAACAGGGCCTGGCTGTCTGGCTCACTCTCCACCTCCCTGGGAGTTCATTCTAGTTTCTGGCCTTCAGTCCATCTGAGCATTCTGGGCCAGCAGCCACCATCTGTGGAGTCCACTTCTCTGCCACCCCAGCTTACGAGAGGCACCAAATAGAAACTACTTTTCTGTGTAATCTCTGGAGACCTGACCTTTCTTCTTCAGAGCTTCTGCCACACTATCCCCTCTACCTAAAACACTATGATTCACCTCACTTGCAGAAGCTTTCTGGGGTCTCTCCAGATGGGACAAAGCCCTTGGACTCCTCCCTGTGCTTATAAGAACAGTCTGTCACTGTGGAGATGAGGTCATTGGTTTGCTGTCTTTGCTACCTCACCAGACTCTGTGGGTTCTGCTCTGTTCCCAGCACCTAGCACAGGGTAGCCCTTAGTGAATGAATGAATGAATGAATGAGCCAACACATATGAGTAAATACATTGACTCAAAGGACGAGGATACTGATAAATGTGTAAGTCAATATAACTAGTGAAAAGATGGATAACAAATGGGTGGATGGATGGATGGATGGATGGACAGACAGACAAAGTGCTGTCATCCTACAAGACCATGTTTCCCTGCAGATACTTACTTGTCCAGGAGCTGAGACCAAAGCGTCCGTCACCAGCCACACGCTGCGTGACCTAAAGTAACCTGCCTTTGCCCCATTGCACCTGCCTTGACCTATACACAGAGTCAATACTTCCTACTCTCCATGTCTCCTCAGTGCTGAATGGCAGCCACCAAGCAGCTGAAGCACTCTGAAAACCAGAACACTGGAGACACACTCATAGTTCTTGTTACTATTCCTATATCCCAAGCTGGACCTGAAAGCTGAAGTTACGCCGTGTTGCATCGTCCCAGACGGTGCAGCTTCTTCTGCTGGCAAGGATCCTGCACCCAATCCCTGCTACTCATGGCCTAGTATATCCCCCAAGAGGTTCCTCAGAGCCAGAAATTCTGAGTCAGAGATGGTCCGCCTGTGCCCTCCCCAGCCTTGAGCAGTCTGAGCAGACCTTGTCTGTCACACAGGACCTTAACACCCAGGTGAATCCATTCTGCTTTGTTTACACTTGCAACTTCCTGCAAGAACTTTGAAGAAGAGACTGCCTGCCTTGCAGCTGAAACCAAGGATGGGCTCCGGTGGGGCTTTCCCTATATATACAAGAGCTGAATGTTAAATTCCGAGCCTTGATCAGAAAGCTTTGTCTTGGGCCAGGCGGTGGCAGCACATGCCTTTAATCCCAGCACTTGGGAGGCAGAGGCAGGCGGATTTCTGAGTTCGAGGCCAGCCTGGTCTACAGAGTGAGTTCCAGGACAGCCAGGGCTACACAGAGAAACCCTGTCTCAAAAAATCATAAAAAAAAAAAAGAAAGAAAGAAAGAAAGAAAGAAAGAAAGAAAAAAAGAAAGAAAACTTTGTCTTCATGCTTCTGTTGCCTCTCCGTCCTTTTTTAATTTCCAGCCCCTGTTTCAGGTGAGCCCAGTTCGTCCATGGCCACAGGTGGCTACACCCATCCTGTATGTCTGAACCTCTTTAAAGTCCCCTTAGAAGATGTAACCCTTTCTCTATTCTCTTCTCCAGAAAGACCATGGACCCTACCGCTCCCCTGCCTACCAAAATGGGCCTGTACCTCCTCAGCTTTTCACACACAGTGGGGACAGCAGGTGTTACGAAAGCCAAACTCGACTGCTGCTTCACACTTCACACACACTCCCTGGAGTCTGGAGTCTGGTCCCTCACAGTCCCCAGAATCCTGCCTACTGCACGTCTCCACCTTTGTCTTTTAGATGTGCCTTCCAGATGGGCCACGCAGACTCATAGTCTGAGCTCTGGAATTGCCAAAGCCTGGCTTGGAATCGTAACCCTCAGGCCAACTCAGGCAAGGGACACAGCACGGGCCCTCCCACAAGTCAATGCACACAATCACACCTCTTCTGGCACAGCGACTGGTTGGTCAGTTGGTTCATACTCACGTGGTTTCTAGCCCTGATGTTGACCCTCTTCTCAAACAGCTCCTTCATCCTCTCCACCTGATTCCAACGTGAGGCCTCATGGAGCTGTCTCTCCAGGGGAAGCACTGAGGAGAAAGCGGGGCTTGGGATGAGGGGAAGGACCCCACACTCTTAGGGATGTGTTTGGAGATGGTTGGATCATTCCCAACCCTTGAGGCGACCCAGGTTAGACAACAGTGCAGATTGAATGTGCTACCCTGAGGGGGACCAGAGGTGGAGTCTCCTGTTTTTAGACTTTCTTATCCCTCATTTCTCTACTTCTTCTCTCCTTGCCCTTAATTTTAACCCTTTCACCTCCACGTCTGCTTTGCCTGACTGGAAGATTCCCTTTTCTGCATTCTCTCTTCCTTTCAAGGCACTTCAGGGCACAGGGAGGTGGCTTGGGTAAGGTGTTTGCCTTGCAGATGTGAGCACCCGAGCAATTGGGCTCAGATCCCTAGAGCCCAATCTAAAAAGAAAACAGTAGACTCTCAAGATGGGCCAGAGAGTAAAGATACTTGGTGCCAAGGAAGTTTGATACCCAGGACCTACATGGTACAAAGAAAATTTCTGCAAGTTGTCCTCTGACATCTACACGAGCACTCTGATACAAACACACCTACATATCAAAAGAAATAAATAAAAATGTGATTTAAAAGACGGGTCGAGAGCTGGAGAGACGGCTCAGCAGTCTCTAAGAGCACTGACTGCCCTTCCAGAGGTCCTGAGTTCAATTCCCAGCAACCACACAGTGGCTCACAACCATCTGTAATGGGATCTGATGGCCTCTTCTGGTGTGTCTGAAGACAACGACAGTGTACCCACATACATGAAATTAAATAAGTAAACAAATAAATAATAAATAAATAAAAGGCAGGTCAGCAGTTAAGAGCATGTACGGCTCCTTCAGAGGATCTGAGTTTAGATCCCGGCAGCCATCTTGGAAGGCTCGCATCTGCCCATCACTGTAGCTTCAGGGGATGGACACTTTTTTCTGGTCTCTGCAGGCACCTACCTATGCACATATTCACACAGAGACATGGACACACATACAGAAAAAAAATCCATAAAAAGGAGTGGGGTAGAGTGTGAGATGGTTCACTTGGACATCGGCTACCAAGGATGACAGCCTGGACTCAATCTCTCAGACCCACGTGGTGGAAGGAAAGAGCTGACTCCCAAAAGTGTCCCCTGACCTCCACAAGCACATCATGAGTGCCTGCGCACAGACACAATCAACCAACCAATCAATCAATAAATGTAAAAGAAAGCTCGAGACGGCTCAGTGAAAGTGAAGGTGTTGGCATGCAAGCCAGACAACATGAGTTCGATTCCCAGAGCTCATGTGAAGAGCCAATTGGAGTGGAGGCAGAAAGAAAAGGATTGCCCAGAAGCTGGCAGGTCAGCAGTCTGGAGTATGCACCAGCTTGGCAGAAACAGCAAGAGAGATGCCGCCTCGAAAACAAGGTAGAAGAGAAGCAACTCCTGAAAGGTGTCCCCTGCTCTCCACACATGAGCCCGGTCCTTTGTGCGTCCAGGGATAGATGCCCAGAATCTTGTCAGGGGAAGCATGCACTGAAGTGACAGGGTTAGACTGACACCTTGCCTGTCCATGCTGTCGCCCCACACAGCCTCCAGCATCAGCAACGCACACCAGGCTCTCTGACATCTGAGCCTTTATGAGCACTGGCTCCTCTGCTCAGAATCACACACCCTCAGGTTCACTGCTCTCCCTTTGGCTGGGAGAATCCTTCAGGATCCTTTGACCCCAGCAGAACTCTGTGACCTCTCTGAAATAATCAGCACCTTGCTAGGTGTACTGGCACACGCCAGTAATTCCAGCACTTAGGAGATGAAGGAGGGTCAGGAGTTCAAGGACAGCGTCAGCAAGTTGAAATCCAATGTGAGCTTCATGAGATCCTGTCTCATAAAAAGGTAGGGCTGAGGGAACGGCCTGGAGAGATGGCTCAGTGCTTACGCACAGTAGCTGCTCTTACAGACAACTTGAGTTTGGTTATGAGTGCCCACATCTGGTGACTGGTAATTGCCTGTAACTAAGGTCTAGGGGATCTGACACCCTCTTCTGGTTTCTTCAGATACACTTAAGCACGCACAGGCACGCGCACGCGCACACACACACACACACAAATAAAAATAACAAAGCAAGACACACATCTTTAATCCCAACACTTGGAGGGAGAGGCTGGCAAATCTACAGGCCTGGTCTACATAGTGAATTCAAAGACACCCCCCAGGAATGCACTGTGAGAATCTGTGTCAATAACAACAACAACAACAACAACAACAACAACAATAATAATAATAATAATTAATTATTAATTATTATTATTATTATTGTTACTGTTGTTGTTGTTATTTAAAGCCACACTTAAGCTTAAGGGAGCCCAGTACCCATTTCTCATTCATCTGGGCAGATGGTAACAGCTGGATTCAGCATTTTGAAATCTAGTGGGCAGGACTATGGGGATTTGAGAAAGCACTACCGGGTTCAGTGGTCAGCGCTCAGCCTGGGCAGCAGGACTGAGACTTCTCAAAGGAGATGATGGGCCAGTTCTCTTTCCTATCCCGAGCAGGGCACCAAAGGTCTCTCCCAGGAGAGCGTGGTGGGAAGCGGCATGCATGCTTCCCACACGTTTAGAGGACCTGGTTCTAGGTACGATCTGAAAGAGGCACCAGAGTTCCTTATCTCACTCAGGGCTGACCACAGCATCTCTTTCCCAGATCCTGGTTTCTCCTTTGATATGGTGTCTACACCCCATTTTATTCTGGGTGAACTGGGATCCTTAAGTGTTTGCTTTGGTGGTGGTGGCGGCGGCTGACAGGGTCTCGTGTAGCCCAGGTAGCCTTGGACTGCCTGTGTAGCCAAGGATGGAAGACGATGTGGAATTCCTGGTCCTCCTGCCTCTACTTCCCCAGTGCTAGGATCGTGGATGTGTACCGCCATGCCTGGCTTTACATGGCACTTGGGATTGAACCCAAGGCCTTGCACATATTAAACAAGCATTCTACCGGCGGCCGAGCTGTGTGCGCTTCTATTCCTGATTTCAGCATTTCTACCAATATACAGTCATGTGACCTCACCCTCTTCCCTCAGCTTTCTCATTTGAAAAAATGGAGATGGTAGTAGGCCCGACCCATATGGTAGCAAAGGCAGAAGACTGGCCTGACCTGCTTTGAGGCCTGCCACACAAAGCCAGTTATTATCAGGATCGCTGTCACTCCCGGCTTGGGACTTCAGGACACCCTGAGTCCCATCCGTGCAGCCCCTGCGCCCTACACCTGTGCAACATCCTTCTGTTTCTTGACTGAGAGAGAGGTGTTCAGGCCATGGGCCACCTCTCCCTGGGTCGCCCTCTGTGAACCTGGGGTCCTCCCACCAGGCCTCAGTTCTTCCCTCCCCCACGTCCCCCGCCCCCGCCAGCAGCACCGGGACTCACAGCCGTGGGTCTCCCAAGCCAGCTCCTCCTCCATCCTGCTGCTCTGAGCTCAGCTCGCGCTTGGCGCTGAGTTGCCAGGGCGAGGAGGGCGCAGAGCCGGGAGCGCGCAGAGCCGGGAGTGGGCGGTGGAGGTTTTACATCTCTCCGTAGCCCCTGCTGGCTGTCAGCCCATCCGTGAATCCGACTCGCGGACCCGCAGCTTCCACACCCCCTCCCCGCCCCCGCTCCGTGCGTTCAAGCTGCCCCAGGTCCCTGCGCGCGGCTCCCCTGGGACCCTCCCAACCTTGATGCCTCAGTTAGGCCCTTCCACTCTGGACACTTCAGACCCTACTACCCCACCAAGCCTACTACGGACATAGGACAAAAGATGTATTCACGATCAGAAAAAAAAAATCGGGTTACAACAACAATGAGATATAAATTACATTATTTAGATTGGCCAAAACCAAACGCAAACAGGCAGAAACACGGAGAAAGTTGGAGGATGCCAGATGCCAGATGCCAGAGCAGACGGTGCAGTTGTCCCAGCAAGCGTGGTCTGCCGGTGGCAGCAGCCTAAGGCTGGCATTCTAGAATCCAGACTGCCAGAAAGGAGGGGAAAGACTTTTTAACCCGAAGGAAGTAAAACAAATCAAAGCTAAATAAATCAATGAAATTAACATTGTAAAAATCTCCTCCAGCAAAACGAACCACCCTGTGCTGCCTAAGGGTCTAAGAAACTGCTTTTCCTTTCTGGGCAGAACGCACTTCCAATCCTTTCCCCTCGGCTGGCTATTTCCCTGTCATTCTTTTTGGAGACTGGCTGAAGTGTCAAATTCCCAGGGTTAATTGTACCACCAACACTTCTCCACGTTAACGTAGCCTTTAATTGTTAGACCGTGGTCACGATTGACAGTCAAATCACACTAGGCTTTGGGCCCATTTCCCTATAATCTAATACTAAAAAGAAACAAAACATTGCTTTTTTTTTCTCCTTTGTTTATTTGTGTGTTTTGTCTTCTTCTGAGACCAAATTTAGCTTTGTTGTCTAGGCTGATCTCCAACACACAGGCTCATGCGATCTTTCACGTCGGCTTCTCTCCAGAGTCAAGTGTATGTAGTCTCATGACTGTCCTGCAAGTTGCTGGGATTCCCTGGAGCCACCCATTGCCTCCTGAAGAAGCTCAAAAAGTCACACAGGCCAAAACCTATGAGCACGGCAGAATTACATCTGTTGGGTTCCTCTGCTGCCCGTCTTCTTGCTTCTCTGTGTGCTGTTTTGTTCTTCCTTAGCTGAACAGAAGCGTACAAGGGGGGAAGTGGGGGATGGAAGAGAGTGTGGAACAGTACTGTCAACTCCACGATGGGAGCCCAGGGCAGAGGATTGCAGTTCCATGTTTGTGTGATGTTTGGACACTGCCCAGGTGTCTCTGGATTTTAGTCCCATCCTGCCCTTGCTGGAGGGAGGTGCTCTGACTGGTGGCAAATGACCAGAAGATTTAGCTCAGCCCAAAAAGACTGCTCAGAATGGCTCCCGGGGCCCCAAATGCTGGGCTACCGAGCCTCCCTCTGGAGTAGATAAAGGTCTCTTTACGAAGAGAGATGATTTTTTTTTTTTTTTTTTTTTTGCCCCAACATGCTATTTAGAAATGATCAACCTACAGAAAAGATAAAAGAATAGTGCCACATATTAACATTTTTCCACATTTTAGATTTGAGGGCTTTTTAATTAAAAAAATATTTTATGTACATGAGTATTTTCCCTGTTGTAGACATGTGTAGTTTTAGCACTTAGGATGCAGAGTCTGTCTAGGCCGGGCAGCATACCAAGTTCCAGGTCTGGCTACTTAGTAAGACCCTACCTGTAATAAATCTATCAATAAATGGATGAACACATAAACACATAAATAATTTCCCCTATCAACTGCAGCTCTGCACCCATTAACCATCTTCTCTCACGCCCCCCCCCCCCCCCCCCCATGGTCTCTTTAGATTGCAGGAACCACTATTTTGTCTCTGCTTTAAAATCACCTCTAGCCGGTGGTGGCGCACGCCTTTAATCCCAGCACTTGGAAGGCAGAGGCAGGCGGATTTCTGAGTTCGAGGCCAGCCTGGTCTACAGAGTGAGTTCCAGGATAGCCAGGGCTACACAGAGAAACCCTGTCTCGAAAAACCAAATTAATTAATTAATTAATTTAAAAAATAATAATAAAATAAAATCACCTCTGTATCTTACACATAAAAGTAAACACATGTATTTGGTTTTCTTTGCCTGGTTTATCACAATGTCCTTTGGCTTTTTTTCCCACCAGCCTGCCCCGAACGCTTGGAACTCAAGTCAGGGCATCTCACACATGGTGGTCAAATGCTCTGCCACTGGGTTATACCCACAGCCCTTGCTTTCCCTTTAATCTGTGACTCCCATGCCCTGCCCCACCCCCACCCATCCTCCCTGTTGTCTGTCCTATAGCCGTCCCCACATTCCACCATCTGGGTGCTGCCAGTCCTTCTCCACCGTGTCACTTGCTGCGTTCCTGTCCCCTGCATGTTCCTCAATTTGGTGGCCCAATTGCAAGATTTGGTGAGCGTTTGGGAAGCTTTCACAGAAGTGGTACTTCTGTCTGTCTGCTGTTGGGTTTTGTTTGTTGTTTTGTGGAGAGGGGCAGGAGGAGCGTGTTTTTTTGTTTTTGTTTCTGAGACAGGGTCTCCTGTCACTCACATTGGCCTAAGCTCCCTATGTAACTTGAGGATAGACTTGACCTTCTAATCCTCCTGCCTCTATCACTGAGTGCTGAGATCACAGGTGTTGACCACACCTGTGTGGTCTGTGTCGTGTGGTGCTGGGGACCAAAGCCATCTTCCTGCATGCTAGGCAGGAACTCTACCGACTGAGCTAATCCTGGCCCTTTGTTTTATTTTTAGATTTTATTAATTAATTAATTAATTTTTGAGACAGGGTCTGTCTACATAACCCTGGGTGTCCTGGAACTCACAATGTAGACCAGGCTGGTCTCAAACTCAGAGAACCACTTGTCTCTGCCTCCTGGTTGCCTGATTGTTGATTAAAACGTGTGTGTCACTATGCCTGGCTTTTTATTTTTTTGAGATAATAGCTCTCTAGGGAGACCAGGCTGACTCCAGCTACAGATCTTCCACCCCCACAACCCCCTGTCTCAACTCCCAAGGGCTAGAATTCAATGGCACAGCACCAGGAATCCTTGATACTTCGGATTACCCAGCCCATCTCCAGTCTCAGGCCTTCTTTAGTCACACTCCCCTGCCCCCCATGTATCCACAACAGCGTGAGGTTAGTGCCAATAAGGGGTACCTGACCTCATAATCCAAAGGTGGTTCCACTCCCCCAACTGATGAAGTAACCGTTTCTGCAGCCTTCAATCAGACTGTTTAAATAAACCCTGTATTAAAGCAGCCGAAGTGTCTCGGTTGTAGAATTCTTGTCTACCATTCACAAAACCTTGGCTTCCATCTCCAGAATCACAGAAAAGCATGAACTTTTGTTCTTGAGGCAGAACCCGCTAGGCCGGCTGAAGCTCCGGTCCTCGACACAAGGGGGAGCCAGAGTCAGCAAAGCGTTGCAGCATGCCGTACCGTAATGCGTGTAAGTGTGCGCACATGGATCTGCCCTCAACACTAATAAGACAAGTGACCCGGGCCACAGGGACGCGAGGAGGGAGATGGGATGCAGCTGTAATCTAATCTGACTCACTGGATCCAACCAGTTGGCTGAATCTACTGGTGACGGACACAAGTGGAGTCCGGAGGACAACTTGCAGGAATTCGTTCCTTCTACTACGTGTGCCTCGGGGATTAAATGGGTCCTCTGGCTTGGCAGCATCTTGACCTGCTGGCCCTATGTTTTGTTTTAACAGAGCCTCATGTGGTCCAGGCTGAACTTTATCTCAATTTATAGCCAAGCATGGCCTCAACCATCGTCCTGCCTCCACCTTTGAGTGGAACAAGGCCTGAGATTAGAGAAATGGGTTCTGTGAGTGCTGGTAACTGAACCCAGAATTTCACCTAACACCTGAACTTCGTCTCCAGTCCTGAGTTTTTTCTTTTTCTGTCTGTCTTTCCCTTCCTTTCCCTTCCTTCCTTCCTTTCCTTTCTTTCTTTCTTAGATGGGTTTCACATGGAACATGCTGACCTCCGTCTGGCTATATTAGCTGAGAATGACCTTGAACATCTGGGCCTCCTGCCTCTACCTTGTCCAGTGCTATGATTACACACCATCCCTGACTTATTCTGCCATATATATATATATATATATATATATATATATATATATATATATATATATATATATATGAATGACAGGGTCTCACTATCTCACTAAATTATTAAGGCTGGCCTTGAACTCACTCTGTAGCCCAGACAGGCTTGAGACTCATGATCTTCTTGAGTGGCCAGGGTCACAGACCTGCACTACCACGCCTGGCTCCAAATGAACCTCTAAACGCAAGAGGGAAAGAGATGTCTGCCTGGAAAACCGATGGGCTGACAGAGACACATAATTTAAAAATAAAAAATCAATTAGGACTTGGAGAGACGGTGCAGTGGTTAAGAGCACTTGCTGCTCTTGCAGAAGACCCAGGTTCAGTTCCCAGGAACCTTAAGATCTCATAACTGCCTGCAATTCCATTTCCAAGGGATTCAACACCCTCTTGTAGCTCCTATGAAAACTAAACATGCACGTGATATATATATATATATATATATATATATATATATATATATATATATATATGCAGGCAAACACAGATACACTTTTTAAATTTCTTAAACTAAAAAAGATATTATTATTTAAATTTATATTAATATCATTAATATAAATCATAATTATATAATAATAATAAATATACTGGCTAGTTTAATGCCAACTTGATACAAGCTAGAGTCATTAGAGAGGCGGGGACCTCAATAGAGAAAATGTCTCCAATGATTGGGTTGTAGGCAACCCTGTAGGGCATTTTCTCAATTAGTGATTGATGTGGAAGGGCCCAGTCCATTGTGGGTGGGGACACCCTTGGGCTGGAGGTCCTGGGTTCTACATGTAAGTGGGCTGAGCAAGCCACGAAGAGCAAGCCGTTAAGCAACATCCCTCCAAAAACCCTCTGCATCAACTCCCGCCTCCAGGTTCCTGCCCTGTGTGAGTTCCTGTTCTAAGCCAAATATATCCTTTCCTTCCCAAGTTGCTTCTTGGTCATGTTTCATCACAGCAATAAAATCCCTAACTAAGACAATACCTAAAGCTGTTACGAGAATTAAGTGACCCGGTGTCTGAGAAAGTGCACTGAGAGAGCCAGTGCAAAGCTGAGGCAGAACTCCGAGGAGGCCCTCCCAATTGCTCCAAACCCAAGACTCAGCTGTTCTCTGGAGGTTCCTGGTCTATGGCATCTGCTAGATAGGACCGGTTTGCAGCCCTCACTGCCTCCCATATGCAGGATCCTTTCCCTAGATGACCCTTTTGTCACAAAGGCGGTGACCGATTCATCCTTGTGTTCTTTCCCAAGTTGCTTTTTGGTCATGGTGTCACACAGCCCGGTAAGATTCAACCAAATTACGCTAAAGCTCATGAGAAAGAAATAAGTTTGTAAACACCAAGAACGATAGAAAAACAGGAATGATGGGCGGATGATGGTGCCGGGTCCTGGAACCACTGGACAGAAGCTGACAGAAAAACAGGTTTTTGTTTTGTTTTTGTTTTTTTACCAACGTGGGGATCTTAGCTTGATGGTAGTCTTTTTACTGCAGGGTGTAGGCTCAATCCCTATCCCTGGAAAAAGTAAAATGATGTACACACCCTTTACAACAACTCTCTCTAAGAATCTGTTTCCCAGGGCTGGAGAGATGGCTCAGTGGATAAGAACATTGGCTGCCCTTCCAAAGGACCAACGTTCAAATCCCAGCACCTACATGGCAGTTCAATACTGTCTGTAATTCCAGTTCCAGGGGACCTGACACCGTCACACAGATATACATGGATACTAACTAAATTTACTATGCTAGTAAAATACTAACTAAAGTTAGAAAGAAAGAAAGAGAGGGAGAAAGAAAGAAAGAAAGAAAAGAATCTGCGTCTCTACAGGTGTGTGGGGGAAAGGATGTTTTGTTCTCTTTGGTTGTTTTCATTTTTTTTTTCCTTCCTTTTTTTTTTTTTTTTTTTTTTCTGCAGTAAAGAGCTGGAAACAACCCACGGGTGCATCAATAGAGTGAACACAACCAAATACAAAGAGATGCAGCCACAGCAGCAGAGCTGAAAGACGGTTAAAGAGAAAGTAATGGATCCGTGCTTGCTGGGGTTAGAACGTCTTAAGAGAGATGGAACTCAGTGCAGGAAGTGTTGAAGGTGTCTCTCTTTCTTTCTTCCTCTGCCCTCCCCCTTTGACAATCTCTACCTATACACAGCTGTGGCTGTCCTGGAATTCACTCTGTAGACCTGGCTGACTTCAAACTGAGATCCACCTGCCTCTGACTCCTTAGTGCCGGGATTAAAGGTGTGCTCCACCATATTTGGATGGGTTTTGTTTGTTTGTTTGTTTGTTTGATTTTGAGCTAGAGCCAGATATGGTTCGCCTTGAACTGTGTCTAGTTGTGTGTACCTGTAATCTAGTACTTAGGAGACGGAGGCAGGAGGATCAGAAGTTCAAGGTCATCCTGTCTCTGGAATAGCCAGACCTCGAATCAAAAAGAAACAAATCGGTTCGTGCCGATTGTCATTGTGGCCTGTGCCCTTAATTCCAGTACTTGAGATGCAGAGGCATGTGGGTCTCTGTAAGTTCAAGACCAGCCTGGTCTACAAAGAGAGTTCCAGGACAGCTAGGGCCACACACACACACACAGAAACCTTGTCTCAGAAAAAAAATTTTTAAAGAAATAAAAACAAAAAAAAAACAAACAAATAAGGGCTGGAGAGATGGTTCCACAGGAAAAGGCACTTGCTGCTCTTGATGACTGGGTGTGATACCCCAGGGGTGGCTCACAAGCATCCATAACTCCAGTTCCAAGGGGTCTGACCACCAGGAACACCTGTGTACATAGATATACATGCAGGCAAAATACTTATACACATGAAATAAATAAATCTTTCAAAATAAGTGGCTTAGGGTTTGCCAGGGTAAGGACAGACGGTGGGGAGAGGGGTAGAAAGAGGGAGGATGGAGGGGGTGCTGGGGTACCCTAGGAGAAACAGTGGGGCTCAGAGGGCAACGTGAGAGAAAAAGGAGCCGGTGTGGAAGTGGACACAGCAGGACTTGCTGTGAGAGGGTGTCAGGCGGCAAGGGTGGCTTCAAGGCTTACGGTCTGCTGGCAGGATTGCTAGGTGTCATCCTTGTATCCACCAGCCCAGTAGCTGTATCCTCTCTCTGGAGCTTGTGCATGCACATATCCATTACTGAGGGCTGTGTACCTCAGACCCGTCTCCCTGGCAGGTCTGCAAATGCACCAGCCTTTCCAGGAAAGCATCCTGTCATGAGCCACACTTGCCTCTACTTGTGGCTGGCTGCCTTCTGGTTCTAGTCTGGGACGGGACATGGACTCAGCCTGTTGAGTACTAAGAAAAGAACCTGTACCTGACTCCCAGAGGCTGCCCCAGGAAGACGGCTGCTGCATTAGTGTCCTGCCTCTGGACTCCCAAACCCTTGCCCTCCATGGGTCATCTGAGTGTGACCAGCTTCCTGCTCCACTTGCTTCAGAGCCTTCTATGAGGAACCTGCTCACAGGTGGTCCAGTCCTCAAGGCCCTGGGCAGCCCTTTCCTCTCCTGTTGGATGTGATCTTTCTGAACCCCACTCTGGAGGTCTTTCTTCTACAGCATCCTGAAGAGGGCACCCTGGCTGGATTCCCACGGCCTGAGACCCTGCCTTTAGGTCAGCAGTGCCTTCCGGTTGGCAGGGCCTGGGCTCCATTGATAAGAGCACTGCCACCCAGCTCTTTCCCAGAACTGGCTCTACATTCTGCTCTGCACAACTCATCCACACACGCCTGCTGGCTCCCCTGCTGCTGCCTGCACAGAAGGTTCTGGAGTCTGGTGGGGTGGCATGCACCTGCGATTTCATTATTCGTGAGGCCTAGGTTAGGGAATCTTGAGTTTAAGACCAGCCTGAGCTACTTAATAAGACTTAAAAGTAAATAAGTAGTTAGTGAGACAGCTTAGTGAGTGAGGGCTTGCTGCCAAGCCTGACCACCTGAGTTCCATGCCCAGGACCCATATGGTAGAAAATAAGAATTCACTGGACCCCTTCAGTTGTTGTCTGACCTCTGAATATACAGCAAGGCTTAAGTACACACACACACACACACACACACACACACACACACACTCAAGCAAGTAATAACACAATTAAAAAAAAAAAAAAACACTACATAAGGATGTAGTTCAGTTGGCAGAGGGCTTGCCTAGCATCCACAATGTCCTGAGTTAGAGCCCCGGAACTGCATAGACTGAATGTGGTGACACAAGCCTACAATCTCAGTGCTTGGAAACTGGAGGCAAAAGGATCGGAAGTTCAAAGTCATCCTCAGGTGCATAGCAAGTTGGGGCCAGCCTGGGCTACAGAAGAGCTTGTCTCAAAATGGAGCAACAAAAATGCAAGTAAAGGGGCTGGAGAGATGGCTCAGCGGTTAAGAGCACTGACTGCTCTTCCAGAGGTCCTGAGTTCAATTCCCAGCCACCACATGGTGGCTCACAACCATCTGTAATGGGATCTGGTGCCCTCTTCTGGTGTGTCTGAAGACAGCTACAGTGTACTCATATACATAAAATAAATAAATGTCTTTAAAAAAAAAAAAAAAACAGCCAGACAGTGGTGGCACACGCCTTTAATCCCAGCACTTGGGACGCAGAGGCAGGCAGATTTCTGAGTTTGAGGCCAGCCTGGTCTACAGAGTGAGTTCCAGGACAGCCAGGGCTACACAGAGAAACCCTGTCTCAAAAAATAAAAAAACAAAACAAAACAAAAAACCCAAAAACCTAAATGAGGAAATAACTGGGAGTGAATTGAGGGTATGCTAGCTTGGCTGCTCATCTCCATGTGCCTTTGGCTAGTCACGTGACCTCTCCACATCTTCACCTCTTGGCAGTGTCCCAGCACATTAGAGGTCCTTACAGGTCTTTCCTGTATCTTAACAGGAAGCCTTGCCTGGAGCACATGCACAGAGCGGCTACTTACCTCATCTCCACCTGCAGAGGCAGAACACTGAGACTCACAGGGAGCTCTGTATCTTGTCCAGGGCCACAGGCTGGGAAGTGATAAGGCCCAACTTGCCTGAGCCCTGAGTCATCCTCCCCCCTCCCCCGTGTCTGCCTTGTCATTTAGGCCCCGGGAGGCTAGCACACGTGTTGTCAGCCCAGGAGGGAGAGGGCAAAATCTCAAGCTTCCGCTCTCTGAGAACGCCTGAGATGTCATCGAGGAAGACATAATGGGAGAGATATGGCTGTCATCTCTCCCATATAGAGGAAGCTTGCAGGAAAGCCTCTGGGTTCACTGTTCGTCACTGAATTAACAATGTCACAAGGAGAGCCATCAAGATGGTTCATCGGGCAAAGACACTTTCACCAAGCCTTACAGTAAAGCTATTCCCATAAATTATGTAATTATGTTCTCTCTCTCTCTCTCTCTCTCTCTCTCTCACACACACACACACGATACTAAATAAATAAAGTTTTATTTAAAGGCACAAGAAACAGCTGTAATGGCACATACATGTAATTCCAGCACTCTGGAGGCTGAAGCAAGCTGAGCCTTGAGTTTTAAGCCAGTCTGGTCTATATAGCAGGTCTTTGTCTCAAGAGGGTTGGAGATCATGGACAGCAGCTAAGTTACAGAATTGATTTAAGTGTCCAAGACCAAAGGAATGGATAACAAAAATGTACAAAATGTGGCAAACATGGAACCGGCACCCGAAGGGTCAGCGTGTGAAGTTGGCGGTAGCAACTCGGGTCTTCCCGCCATCGCTGTGGTGGCCACAGCCAAGCACACGACCCCAGCCTGAGGTGGCGGTGGGAAGCCCACCTCACGGAGTGACCTCATGGAGGGTGGCAGAGGAAGTGGCAACAAATCCACTGGGTTGGCTGGCAGGAGGAGCGGGCTACTCAAATGTTGATTTGGCCGCCTGGTATGAGGCCCCTGTCTCCTTATTTAGATGTGGACCCACGCTATCTTGTTCAGGATGCTGATGAATTTATTTTGCCAACTAGAGCTAATAAAACCCGAGGCAGATTTGAACTAGCTTTCTTTGCCATTGGAGGATGCTTCATGACTCCGGCTGCATTCGGGGCAATGAACGGTCTTCATTTAGGATTGAAGGAAACCCAGAGCATGGCCTGGTCCAAACCAAAATATGTACAGATTTTGAATATGGTGACCAGGCAGGGGGCACCTTGGGCTAATACTCTAGATTTCCTGTGACAAAGATCATGGATGGTCAGCATGGACTGCACTGCTTGCCCTCAGTGGGTGGAAGCCAAGCCCCTTGGTAGCTACTGAGTGTGTGTTCCCTTCTCCTTTGGAGATGATCTTGCACATCCTACCCCCAAAAGTGGAAAGCTGCTTACTCTCCAAATTCAGGCTGTACTTTTATTACCATGTTAATTCATTTAAAAATCTAAAACTTAATGATGCCCTATTTTCCAAATAAAGAGTGAAAACAGGACCAAAAAAAACCGTGGCAGATGTACAAAATAGAAAAAAATGAAGTTATAGTGGTCCCAAGAAAATGGACACAAATGGAATTGTATTAGGTAATTAAGCTGGTTTCAGAAAGGTAAATACAGGGTTTTTTCTCCTTTTTCTTTCACTTTTAAAAAAGATGTGTGTGTGTGTATGTGTGTGTGTGTATGTGTGTGTGTGTATGTGTGAGTGTATGAGTGTGTGTGTGTGTGTGTGCATGTGTGTGTATGTGTGTGAGTGTGTATGTGAATGTGTGTGAATATGTGTGTGTATGTGTGTGCATGCATGTGTGTGAGTGTGTATGTGTGTGAGAGTGTTTGTGAGTGTGTGTGTGAGTGTATATGTGTGTGGTGAGTGTGTGTGAGTGTGTGAGTGTGTGTGAGTGTGTGTGTGTGTGTATGTGTGTGGTGTGTGTGTATGTGTGTGTGTGCGTATGTATATGTGTGTATGTGTGTGAGAGTGTATGTGAATGTGTGTGTGAGTGTGTATGTATGTGGTAAGTGTGAGTGTGAGTGAATGTGTGTGTTTGTATATGTGTGTGTATGTGTGTGAGAATGTATGTGAATGTGTGTATGAGTGTGTATGAGTGTGTGTATGTGTGTGCATGTGAGTGTATGTGTGTGAGTGTGTATGTGTGTGGTGTGTGTGTGTGTGAATGTGTGCGTATGTATATGTGTGTATGTGTGTGAGAGTGTATGTGAATGTGTGTGTGAGTGTGTATGAGTGTGTGTATGTGTGTGCATGTATGTGAGTGTGTGAGTGTGTGTGTATGTGTGTGGTGTGTGTGTGAGTGTGCATATATATATGTGTGTATGTGTGTGTATGAGTGTGTGTATGTATGAGTGTGTGTGTATATGTGTGAGTATGTATGTGTGTGTGTATTAAAGGGAAGTAGAAGCACATTTTTCTAAGACTACGAAGGGGATTAAAGAGGAAAGGGGTGGGCAGAGAAAAGGAAGATGGGGAAACTGAGCTGGGCAGAGGATATCTCACGAATATTCAAAGGAACATGAATTTTTGTGACCCAAGGTCATTTAGGTGTCACAAAGTAGATCTAGAGCCTTGGCTATCAAGCAAGGCCTCCCGGCTCCCAGCCTGCCCCTCCCGGCCACCTGAGTTGAGCCTGCCACACACTGCCATGCCTCCTGAGCCACACAGTTCCTCAGGTCACCTGCTTCTTTCCCCTTCCTCCTCGAGAGCACTAAACCAGGCACATTGTTTAGAGGCTGGCTCAGATGTCACCTTCTCTGGGAAGCTGCGTCCTGTCCCATCAGCAAGCACAAGCTTCTCTGTTGGTGACTCAGCCTGAGTCTTACAGCACAAGAGCAGCAGAGCTGGTAACTGTCCCCGGGCCCTTCTCTAAAGCATGGAAGGAGCCATTTCCATCCTAAGAGGTGGGCCAGGAGTCCGTCAAAGCAGCCAAGCAGCCTCCTCTTTTCCCATCCCACAAACTCCAGCCACCTGAGTCTGCACTAGACAATACCTGCCAGACAGCCTGCCAAGCTGCCATAGTGAATAGGCTTAGGGTCCAAGGACTATTTCATCCCTCCTGGCAAAAGTGTTCTGTTCCTCCCCTCTCCTCCAGGAGCTGCTGAAGAAGGCAATGGCCAGGCTCATCTCTAGAGACAGCCTGACTTCCTCACGAAACCGGAGAGATGGCTCGGTGGCTAAGAGCACTGACTGCTCTTCCAGAGGTTCAATTCCCAGCAACCACATGGTGGCTCACAACCATCTGTAATGGGATCTGCTGACCACTTCTGGTGTGTCTGAAGACAGTTACAGTGTACTTACATAAATTGAAAGAAAGAAAGAAATCTTTAAAAAAAAACACACACACACAGCAATTGAAGATATCTGACATTGTCCTCTGCCCCCCCCCCACACTCACACACACACACACAGTCACACACACTGACACACACACAGTCATACACACTGACACACACACGCACACACACACACTCACGCACACACTCACACACACTCATGCACACACACATGCACACACACACACACACACACACACACACACACACACACACACACACGTTATTTCACAGATATAGGAACTGGAGAAAGCCATCCCCACTGAGGGAAAAGGAAAGCTTTCTCCTCAGTTCCCAGCAGAAACAGCCCTCCCAGGGTCGGCTTGATCAGCTGTTTCCTGCTCAGCGTGAAGGCTTCAGCCTTTTTGCTATTTTGCAACCAGTTTCACACATTTTTGAGTCAGCTGGGGCTATTGTACCTGGGCTGAGGCCGGGAGGTGACTCAGAGACCACTCAATAAACAGGCAGGAAAGGACACTGTGGGCCTCTGACTTAGGCAGCAGCATCTGTCTCCTCTTCAGAAACCACCAAGGGTACAGTCAGGGCAACAAAAGAGAGAACATTGGGAGGCTGGAGTCAGCCTAGGCTATGTGAAACTCTGCCCCCCCAAAATAAAAGCAAACAAACAAAAACCAGAAAGGCTAAACAGAGTTTCTGCTGTGTGTCAGGTGCCCTTAACCAAGCCCACCTCTTGCCCATGTAGAGGGGAGAGTTTATGTCTTGCTGCATAGCCCAGGTTATCCTCAAATTCATTTTCCTACTTCCACTTCCCAAATGAGATTACTGGCAAGCATATATAGAATTTACCGGAATGATGACTTGCATTTACTGAGAGGTCTCTCTCTCTCGGTCTCTGTCTCTCTCTCTCTGTCTCTCTGTCTCTCTGTCTCTCTCTGTCTCTCTGTCTCTCTGTCTCTCTCTCTCTCTCTCTCTCTCTCTCTCTTTCTCTCTCTCTCTCTCTCTCTCTCTGTGTGTGTGTGTGTATGTGTGTGTATGCGCACATGAGATATATATATATGTTTCCATGTAGAGATTTGGCTACTTGTGCATGTGGAGGTCAGAGGTCAAGATAAAGCATCTTCCTGAGACAGGTTTTTTTTGTTGTTGTTGTTTTTGTCTTACTTTGTTTTACTAAAACCACAGCTCACTGGTTGCACTAGACTGGCTGGCCAGTAAGCTCCTTTGATTTGCCTGTCTTTGCCCCTACCAGCATAGAAGTTGCTGGAACACGTCACCACAATTAGTTTTTTATGTAAGGTCTTGGGGATCCAGACTCCAGTCCTCATGCTTGCATAGCAGGCACTTTCCTAACGGAGCCATCACTCCAGTCCCTTAAACTTTTTTTTTTTTATTCTTGGTACTTTGCAAAACACATTTATATGGATTATACAATGTAATTCTCACCAACATCCCTGTGAAGTAGCATAACAGAACCAGAAAGTCCTTCCTAGGGCTGGAGAATTCTCAAGGAAGAATCCAGTTTCTACGCCGGAGATGAACTATGTCCAATACACCCCCTTGCCAGCCTCCCTTGCAGCTAAGGCACCCATCCAGGTACTGCCAGTCACAAGGACCACCCCAGGCTGCTGCTGGTGACATCCAGATTTCTTAGAGCTGTGAGGACAGAAAGCCTGTGGCTTTTTCATTCACTGCTGGTGCAGCCAGCCTTGTCCCTCCAGCTCTGCAGGGAGAGGCTGAGTTTGGCACCTTATCCAGTAAAGAACAAAGTCCTTCCCTGCCTCAGAGGAAGGGTGACTAAGGTGGGTAGGACCCACAAACAGTAGGAGGTCTGGGGGGAACGTGGTCTACAACCTGCCAGTCCTAACCCAGGGTCCTGAGCTAGACCAGAGGTGGACATGTGGTCTCAGAAGCCAGACCTGGTGGCTGCATCTTCATTCCCACCAGAAGCCTGACTCTCCCAGAGCATCTGTCCTCTCAGCTCCCTCCTCCTCCTCCTTCCCACTGCTAAGGACCTGCTCCTTGTCACATGACTTTGGCCTGGGCACCTGTAACAGCTCATCTTTGAGAGGTCTCTGGAACATGAGGCCGACAGAACCACATACCCCTCTCTTAGGACTGACTAGGGTACCCTAAAATTCCAGCCTCATCCCAGAGCTCTTGTGTAGCCCAGGCTAACCTTAAATTCATTATGAAGCTGAGGATAACTTTCTCAGTGCTGGGATTTGCAGGTATGTCCCATCGTGCAGCATAATTTTAGGGGGTTCAGTCCAGGGCTTCACGCAAGCTATGTGAGCACTCGGCCAGCTGAGCCACATCCCAGCCCAATTCCCCGTTTCCAGTGTCATCTCATTTGGAAAGCTTTACTCATAGTCATCAAGACTTCAGGACCTCTGCTCTCCGTGCGCTGTCTGCAGGAGACCCTGTCATAGCTGTAGGCTCCCAGGGTGCCACTGCTCTGATAGCTGCTTTACCATAAAGATGAGTGGACCTGACGCCAGGTTCTTTTTTTTTTTTTTTCTATCTCTCTCTTTTTCTTTTTATTTCTTTATTTGTTTGTTTGTTTTTCCAAGCAGGGTTTCTCTGTGTAGCCTTGGCTGTCCTGAAACTTGCTCTGTAGACCAGGCTGCCCTCAAACTCACAGAAGTTCTCCTGCCTCTGCCTCCTGAGTGCTGGGATTAAAGCCACCACGGTCCAGCTTCTGACTCCAGGTTCGAATCTATGCTTTGTCATTTACATGCTAAGCCTCTGCAGGCAAACCCCCATTTCTTTGGCCTCTCTTATCAGATGGATCAAAGGCAGTGTCTGGCTCTGAGTGGTCGTGAGTGTGCCACGCTGTGTGGCCCTAGGGGGTGGGGGGGATGTTATTCTTGTCAGTCTGTCCTGTCAGAGCATGAGGTTTTCCTCCAGGTTACAGGACTGATGGTCACCAGCCTCATGTGTGGGGACTTTTGCTAAATTGTGACAACTCAGGAGAGGCGTGCCTAGTGTCCTGGTTTCACTTCCTCTCCTGAAGTCCATTCTCTACCATGAAATGTGATGTGGGTCAAAGGGCACAGAGTATGAACCTGAGCTGGGCGTCTGGACCCAGTGGGAGCTTCAGATCCGTTGCCATCTATGGTATGCTTGCTCACAAAGGAGAACAAATAGGCTGCTCTGCGTATGTGCTTGCACTGGTGCTCAAAGGAAGGTGTGTGTGTGTGTGTGTGTGTGTGTGTGTGTGTGTGTGTGTAGCTGCTGTGGTTGTCAACTCAGAGTGAAGAACCCACATTTCCTGTTAAGAGTCAGAGAAATTTTCACAGCAGCCTGACTCTCCCTGTGCCATGCAGGAGGTGGTGGCAGGCAGGACAGCTTCCCCTGAGCAGGTTCAGGACTCCAAGTTCTTGCCCCACACTCCTGACAAGGCACGGCAGAGAACTATCCTGGCCACAGTCCTCTGGGGCTCAGTTTCCACTTCTGTAAAAGCAGGAGGGCTGAGTGGGCCAGATGATCTCTGACTACCCCATTCCTTGGAGACTCAGGTTTGGATGTAGAACCTTGCCTGGGGATGGAGATACAGGCATGTTGCCCCCCACCACCACCATCCTTGGAAACACCTAGACCCTTCTGTCTAGTGGTCTGAGGAAGAGACAAAGAGGGGGTTTTCAGATGGGGAGGCCTCCCTGGCAGGCAGGCTCCTACCCTCGGCAGCAACTTCCTCTCCAGTCCATCCAGATCTACGTTCCCATCCTCAACCGGAAGAGAAACAGAAACCATTAGCGCAATAGGAAAAAGCTAGAGCCCTACCCTGACTCCCCCGTCTCTGCAGGGAGGGAGAGGAAGTGGGAGATGGCCCATTTCAGAAAGTTGGCCCCTTCATTTTACCTATGAGAAAGTCATGTCCAGAGACGGGCAGTGACTCGGATAAGGATAAGATAGTGCCAACCCTTCAGAGAAAACACCTTTACCCAATCCCAGGTCCATTGAGGACAAAATACAGGGACGGGAGGTGACATTGCAGCAGAGGACTTAGGGGACACACAAGGAAGCACTTCCCCTTGGGATTGGTAAACCTGGGCACAGGAGCAAAGCAGTGTTCACCTCCTGCCAGCCCCGCCTGTAGAGCAGGGCCTCCGAGGAAAACAATGGCTCTCTGTGGTCATGAAGAGGGCTGAGACTGGCCAGCGGTCACACCTGCAGGGACAGTTACAGGAGCCTGAGGCAGGAGGAAGGCCCCCATGGACAAGCTGTGTGTGTGCTCAGAATCACTGTACCTTGCCACAGATGAGGGAGAGAGAATCCCATTGCACAGATGAAAGTGAAAGGCAGAGAGTCTGAGCAACATTCCCAAAGTCACACAATCTCTCCACTCATTTCCCAAAACATGGACCACAAGGAGAGTTTTAAAACATAGCCCATGGCCAGGCAGTGGTGGCTCACGCCTTTAATCCCAGCACTTGGGAGGCAGAGGCAGGCAGATTTCTGAGTTCGAGGCCAGCCTGGTCTACAGAGTGAGTTCCAGGACAGCCAGGGCTACACAGAGAAACCCTGTCTCAACAAACAAACAAACAAACAAACCATAGCCCATAGCAGCCCTCACAACCCTAGCACTAGGAAGCAGGGCCAGGCAGATGTCTGTTGAGTTCCGGGCCAGCCTGGTCTACCAGATTTCAAGCCAGCCAGAGCTACATAGTTTGACCTTGTTTCAAAATGAAACAAATGTGGACCACGAGACAAGTGTGGTGGCTCATACCTGTAACCCTAGGCTTAGAGAAGTAGAGACAGGAGGATCAGAGATTCAAGGGCATCTCCAACTACATAGTGAATTCAAGGCTAGCCTTGACAACATGAGACTCTGTTTTTTAAAAAAAATCCACAAAGCAAGTTTGTGGGTGAACCATATCCATATATTAATCCAAACGTTGATCAGAAAAACAAAATCAGCTCATCACAGTGGTTTTACAGATGGGGTTATAGGCTAAGATTTTTTAAGTGTACACTTGTGTGTGCATAAGCACTTATGCGTGTGAGTCAGAGGACAACTTGTGGGGAGTTTGTTCTCTCCTTCCACCTTGTGGGTCTCAAGATCAAACTCTGGCTGTCAGGCTTTGCAGCAACAACCTTCTCCCCAGTAAGGTCTCTTGCCTACCCAAATTTTGTATTGGGGACAAAAGATCTCATGTAGCTGAGGCTGGCCTTGAACTCCTGATTCTTCCAACTCTACTTCTCAGAGTGTGGAGAGTTCATGTGTGTCATGTGCCACCCTGGATGATCCTTTATTATTTTTAGTTATTATTTATTATTATCATTATTTTTATTTCTTCTTCTTCTTCTTCTTCTTCTTCTTCTTCTTCTTCTTCTTCTTCTTCTTCTTCTTCTTCTTCTTCAATTTTAAAGAGTTTCATTGCATACCCCAAGCTGGTTTTGAACTTCCCACCCAGCCTAGTGAGGGCTCGGGTGCTGAGGCTATAGGGATCACAGAAATGTACTCTGGGTCCCACTTACGCTACCTCAAAGGGCTTGCTGTAAGGGAAAATATTAAATGGATAATAATTTAGGAGAAAAACATCTGGAAAGTGATAAACACATGGCTGAGGCCCCACAGTGGCACTAAGAACCCATCAGGTCAGAGGCGGCTCATACAATCCTGCCTGGGTCCTGTGGTTGCCATGTACAGTGGCTCTCAGACACAGTCACCTGTATGTGAGGGTCGGTCATCCTTGGCAATGCAAGCCCAGGGCTTACAGTAAGGGCAAGACCTAGTTGCTGGCCTGAGGTGGGCAGAGAGGGAAAGGGTAAGGTCGTGGGGTTGAAAGTATGAACCTGGACTTGCCTCTGAGAAAGGGTAGGGCTCCTAGCCTGCCCCGTGTAGGTGTCCCTTCCTCTCTCAGTTTGAGCTCCTCATTTAGGGTCCCAGTTCCTAGTCTCCTCAGGCTTAGTTTCAACTTTGCTCACTGTCTGTAACACCAACGGCAAGATTTAGACACTGGGCCTCCCTGAAGAGGCAGTTCAGTTCTGGGCCTCCCACACCAGTCTCGAAGACTAGTCAGAGATCCAGTTGCATGGAGCTGAACGTTGAAACTGGCAGCCAGCCACTTCTGGGCCCCAGGGACTTAAGAGAAGACTCAGGGTTCAACCAGAGCCTGACCTTCTGAGCCTGCAGTCTTGGGTCACCCCCGGAGGGGCAGGCCACTGGAGATATCAGACACACTCATTCCAAGACCAGACACAAGAGAAGCCTCCAGGGAAGTGTCTTGCCTGTCAGGAAGAAGCCTCAGGATGCAGCTCTCTCTTCCTTTTTGTGATAACACACATGGGAGGCAGTGGCAAAAGGCTCTCTGAGCATTTGAGCTAGCCTGATCTACATAATGTGTTGCAGGTCATCTAGGGCTGCATAATGAGACCCTGCCTAAAGAAAAAGAAAAGAGAAATTCCCTGGAAACTTCTGGCTCTGAGTTTTTTTCCACATAGAATTTTACCTAATCTTTAAAATAGCACTAGTACATCCTATGAGCCCATTAAACAGACAGTAAAGTGTGTCTCAAAAGTGTGATCATCTGGGTTTTTCCTTCCTTCCTTCCTTCCTTCCTCCCTCCCTCCCTCCTCCCCCCTCCCTCCTTCCTCCCCCCCCTCCCTCCCTCCCTCCCTCCCTTTCTTCCTTTTGGAGACAACATCTCATATAGCCTAGGCTAGCCTCAAACTTGTTTTGTAGCCAAGGATGGACTTTCTAATCCTCCTGCCTCAGCTTCCTGAGTATTGGAATTACATACCTGGACCACCACATCCAGTTCCAATCTAAACTTGATTGACAGTTTTAAAACAAGCACAGAGCCCCTGGAGGAGAAGCAGTCTCCTAGTGTTCTTGGCCGAAGGCACTCGGTGTCAGTGAGCTAACGATCATTATGGTCTCCGATCAAAAATGTCTCCCCAGTGACTACATCACTTAGCCCATGCCAACAGGAACATACACCTTTGTTCCCTGTTCCTAGCTGAGGAGACTGAGACTAACAACGGTGCCTCCACCAAAAACTATGACCACCCACTTTGTGCCCTCCACCAGCTCCTCTCTCACCCCCTTTTTGGTAGCAGGATGGGCAGTAGAGGGAGGATCCAGGACCCAGAGAGGCACAGGTAGCTTTAGGATGAAGCAGCCCATCTGGAAATTCCCCGAGTATCCTCATTTCCAACCTCACATCCCTCTTCCAACATAGCAACTCATGTCTTTAATCCCAGTACTCCGAGACTCAGGAAGAAATAGCAGGATTGCCATGAGTTTGAGGCTAGCCTCTGCTGCATAGTGTGTGGTACAAAGATCAGGGTGGGGATTGAATTATGTTCTCTCCCCCACAGAGCTAAAATATCAACGTCTTTTCTGGCCAGTATCCCCCGTTTCCTTTAACTCTTCCTCTTAGGACATTGTTTCATGGTGACTGTGCATGTGCATGAAGAAAAACATGTGAGGGCTCCAGGCTGTTTGAAGTGAAGTTAAACAATGTCGGTGCTTACGGGAAGGGAAGGCTCACACTGGACCGTTAGCAGCAGGCAGTTGGAGAGCAGTGGATTGCTCATTGGACAATGATGGGTGTCTCGGAGCTGAACCACACTCCACTAACAAAAGGGACCGGATCAGCTCTGAGGACTAGAAAATGGCCTTTAAGAAAATCAGGGGAGCTGGAGAGATGGTGCAGAGGTTAAGAGCACTGGCTGCTCTTCCAGAGGTCCTGAGTTCAATTCCCAGCAACTACTTGGTAGTTCGCAACCATCTGTAATGGGATCTGATGCCCTTTTCTGGTATATCCAAAGAAAGTGGCAGTGTAGTCACATATATACAATAAATAAATAAATCTTAGAGCTCAACAGTGCTTCCCAGTCTTGCAGAGGACAGGAGATCAGTTCCCAGCAACCATGCCAGCATCTATGAGGTGGCTCATAGATGCCTGTCAACCCCAGCTCCAGGGAATACTACTTCTGGCCCCCAAGGGTGTTGAATGCCCAAACCACGGGCAGACACATACATGTAATTTTTTAAAAAACCTTAAGACATTTTTTTAAATGGGGAGGGGGATGGGTTGCTGGAGAGATGGTTCAATGGCTAAGAAACTGGCGGCTCTTCCAGAGGATGCAGGTTATATTCCCAGGACTCACATGGTGGCTGACACCTGCCCAGAACTGTAGCTCCAATGATCCAATACCCTCGTCTGACATCTGTGGACACCAGGCATGCATACTACACAGACATACATGGAAGCAACACACCCATATACATAGAATAAAAATAATTTTAAAAAACACAAACTGAATATGGTAACACATACCTTGAATTCCAACACTGTGTAGTGATACTCTATCTCAAAAAAAAAATTAAATAAAATGCAATCATCAAACAATTATTAGTGGAGACTTTTTTTTTTTTGAGGGAATTCTAGGGTTCAAACTCAGGACCTTATACATGGTAAGTTCTCTGCCACTGAGATACATAACCCAAACAAGTTGGGTTTTTTTTAGATGTATTTATTTTATTTAAGTACAACTGTATAGGATCCCATTACAGATGGCTGTGAGCCACCATGTGGTTGCTGGGAATTGAACTCAGGACCTTTGGAAGAGCAGTCAGTGCTCTTCACCGCCTCTCCAGGCCCAAGTTGTTGATTTTGAGACAGGGTTTATTGGTGTAGTGTTGGCTGTCCTGCAACTTGCTCTGTAGACCAGGCTGGCCTCAAACTCAGAGATCAATCTGCCTCTGCCTCCCAAACTCCGGAATTATAGGCGTTCACCACCACTGCTGGGGTTGAGGCAGGTTCTTATATATCCCAAACTGGCTTCAAACTCACTATGAAGCTGAGAATTACTTCGAATTCCTAATCCTTTTTCCTTCACTTCCCAAGAACTGAGATTCCAGGCTTGGGCCACCATGACTAACTTCTACTTTTTATTTTTATTTTTATTTTATTTATTTATTTATTTATTTATTTTTATTCTGTGGAAGTCAGAAGACAACTTGAGGTATTCCATTCTCTCTACCATGTGGGTCCCTGGGAGCAAACCCAGGTTGCAGGCTTAGTGGCAAGTGCCTTTACCTGCCGAGCCATTTTGCCAGCCCCATACATTATTTTATATATAAGTATATCAAATGCAGTGTCTGATTGGATTTCTATGCAAATAAATACCCAGCAAATAGGACATCTCAGGAAATGGGGCCCATGTCCCACGCCTAGGTTTTTGCTGTGGTTATACTGTTTGGCACCAAGCCAGGTCTTTCCCTGTAACCAGAGGCTTTGAGTTGCTCACATACTGAAGCTGCCCATCAGGGGAGTTACCACTTCCAACTTGCTCGTACTCTCTGCACTGGCTCACGGACCGAGGATAGTACCTGCCACACTACAGAGGACCAGCCTCCAGCCCATCTCTAGGCCTCCTTCCCCCAGGCCCTCAGCTGCCTGCATCCTGGGAATCCCCACCCACCACTTCCCCTCTTGACTCATCTCAAGTCACATGAGGAACACATTTGTGAGGCCCTGACTCAGGCAGTGCTAACAGAGTAATGAGCCTCCCTGCTCTCCTAGCTGGTGTCAAGCAACAGAAGTGGCATTTTCAGAGCACAGAGGACAGCTGGAGCCTGGAGGGAAGGCAAGAGCTCCCATCTGGCTCCTCCTAACTGGCAAGCTACTTTTGCCTCCTGCCAGACCCTCCAGACCACAGGGACCCATGCTCCTCTTTGGCTAAGCTCTGCCCTCCAGAACTTGTCCCTTCTGCTTTCCTACCCAAACCTGCCTGCTATGTCCTCTGTGGCACAGAGAGCAGGAAGGCCTACGTTTAAGTTTGGGCTCTGATTTGCTGGGCAGGTCCTCTGCCATCCCTCGGTGACCTCATTTGTCTAGTAGACGTGTCACTCTACCTTTCGTTGATGTGAAGAGGGCCAAAATAGTTCAACCACAATGAGGAATCATCTCGCACCAGATAGAATGGCTGTCAGCAAACTGCACACATAACAAATGAGATGTCAGAAAGGGGAACTCTCATACACTGTTGGCGGAAATGGAAATTAGTGTAGTTGCTATGGAGAACAGTATGGAAGTTCTGCAGGAGCTAAAAATAGAGTTATCATATGATCCAGCTATGTCACTACTAGCTACATATCCAGAGGAAAGGGAAGGGAGGGGTGCATTGAGGAGGAGGCAGCTGTACTTTCATGATGACTGTGTTATGCGCAGGATCCAAGGTACAGAATTAACCAGAGGTCCCTGGGTAAACGGATGCAATGAAATCGAACACATACACACAATCTAACCATTAAAAAAAAAAAATCAATGAAATTCTGTAATCTGTGGCTCCACAGATAGAATCAGAGGCTGTGAGGCCTGGGTGGATGGTTCTGTGGCTAAAGGGCTTGCTATGCACACGCCAGTAACCTATCGGGAGAAAAAAGTCAGTTGCAGTGGCATGACCCATATCCCAGTGTCAGTGGGTGAAGACAAGATCCCCAGGGATTGGTGGCCATCTAAGCTTAGCCAATCAGTAAGCTTCGGGTCAGTTTAAGACCCTGTCTCAAAAGGTAATTCGAAGAATGACAGACAGGACCCAAAGCGGGCCACTGGCTCACATAAATGCATGCATGGGCAACCATTCATGACACACCTCAGGACATCAACAATAACAGATCAAAGGTATATGCCACCACGCCAGGCTCCAGCTTAACCATGACGAAACCTCAACTCAAAAGAGGTTTGTTACTAATAGGAGAGGGCTGGCTGTCATTTTTGTAACCCTAGCACTTCTGAGGTGGACACGTAAGGATCGGGGTTTAAATTCATCTTAAGTTAGACTTAAAGGTCAGGCTGAGTTTTTTAAAAAGCCTAAGAGAACTAAACAAGAGAAGTGGGTGATACCATGTCAAGTGAAGTAAGTCAAGTATGGAAAGACAACAATCGCAGGGCAGTGGTGGCGCACGGCTTTAATCCCAGCACTCGGGAGGCAGAGGCAGGAGGATTTCTGAGTTTAAGGCCAGCCTGGTCTACAGAGTGACTTCCAGGACAGCCAGGGCTACACAGAGAAACCCTGTCTGAAACAAACAAACAAACAAACAAACAAACAAACAATCAAACACCAAGACCATAATCACCTGTCTCATATCTAAAGCTGAAACAGTTCATCTTAGAGCCATAGAAAAAGCTAAGAGAGTAAAGGTATCTACCACCAGGCCCAATGACAAAAGTCATCCCTGAGACCCATATGGAAGAAGGTAAGGATTGATTCTCAAAAACTGTCCTCTAAGCTCCACATGTACCCATGGCACATGTGCCCGCCCACCTGTCCACACAAACACATAAAATGTCATTTTTAAATCGATATTGCCAGGCAGTGGTGGCTCACGCCTTTAATCCCAGCAACTGGGAGGCAGAGGCAGGTGACTTGCTGTGAGTTTGAGGTTAGCCTGGTCTACAGAGCAAGTTACAGAATAGCCAGGGTTACACCGAAAGACCCTGTCTGAAAACAAACAAAACAAAACAGTAATAAACATAAAAATTTTAAAAGTTGGTTTCAAGGCTGGATGATGGTGACACATGCCTTTAGTCCTAGCTCTTGGGAGGCAGAGGCAGGCAGATCTCTGAATTCAAAGTTAGTTCCAGGACAGGCAGGAGTACTTAGAAAAACCCTGTCTCAAAACAACAACCAAACAAACAAACAAACAAAAACCCCGCTTGACTTCACAGAGGCTGGAGAGATGCCCGGGGCACACAACACTCTCCAGAGGACCTGAGTTTGAATCTCAGCGCCCATGTTTGACAACTCACAGCTGTTTTAAGTTCTAGTTTCAGGGGCTCTTCCAGGCTCTGTAGGCATCCATCCACACAGACATGAACACACACACACACACACACACACACACACACACACACACCAAACCAGTGGATAAGATTATCAGATCTGGGAAGAGGGAAGTCAGAGATGATAGTCAGCCATATAAACATATAAGCCATATAAACAGCTCAGGGTTCTGGTGTTCTGTAGCATAGTGAGATGACTCAAACGGACACGGGCAAAACACTCATACACATAAAATACATTTTAAAAAAGAAAAAAGTTCATTATTGATCTGACCATTGCATATTTTGTATGTATGTATGTATGTATGTATGTGTGTGTATATGTATATGTATATATATGTGTGTGTATATGTATGTGTATATGTATGTATGTGTATGTATATATATGTATGTGTATATGTATATGCGTCAGAACATCAATCATTACATGTTAATTAGAAACTAGGAAAGTTTTAGGGTTAGACTGTAGCCTAGTGAGAGACAACTCAGCCTGATCAGATGCCTGTGCCTGACCCCAGCACTGCAGAAGACTAAACAGTTGTATTTATTTATTGGAGACTAGATCTTACTATGTAGTCTTGGCTAGCCTGGAACTCTCTAGTTGAGGCTGGTTTTGAACTCTCTGTCTCCCCAGTGATCCACCTGCCTCTGTCTCTCCAGCGTTAAGATTAAACATTTTCACCATCATACCTGGCAAGACTTTCAAAAAGGAATCTAAGTCTAATTCACATGTGGCCCACGCTGTTCTCCACAGCAGAAGATGACTGAGCTAGCCGACCCTCCTGCCTCTAACTGCCGTTTGCTGGGATTATAGGCGTGAGCTACTGTACCCACCTGTAAATATACTTTTAAAAACCTGTTTGGGGATGGGGAACCCAGTTCAGCTGGTGAAGCGCTTGTCTGCCATGCAGGAAACACTAGGACTGACCTACAGTTCAGCATGACAGGTGCACTGGACAGGCAGAGGCAGGAAGAACAGCACTTTGAGGTCATTCCCGGCTATATAGTAAGTTTGAGGTTAGCCTGAAGCACAGGAGACTATCTCAAAACAAAAACAGCCCCCTCCTAATTAGTGGAAACGTATTTCACAAACTGAGGCCATTTTCAGAGCTCACAGCTATACGATGTGTCTGAGTCTCAGGACTCCAAGGGGGAATTGATACTAAGGAATAGGGTTAGTGGTGAGATTTCAGGCAGATGGGGAGAGCCACATAACCAGTAGGTTCTGCCACATACGCTGTCTTGCCCCTTCCCTAAATCACACACTAAGACATGCCCTTGGAGGGAGATTCTCTTGATTTGGGTAAGAGCTGGAAGTGACTGCACTGAACTCCAAACAGGAAGTGGACTGAGGAAACAGGCACCAGGCCTGCTTCTGCTTTACGTGTGATTTGCACACTTTGTCTTGGCAACCGCAGTGGAGCTAAGGAGGCAGCGTGAGCTGAAAGCTCTGTTCTAGATGGGTGGATACGACACTCAGGGCAGAGCCTGTGGCTTCCCAGATGCCTGGATTCCTCACTCTGCCACGTGCTGTTCGCCTGTCGGGAGAACTCTCATCATTTCTGGGCCTGTTTCCTTGGGCTGCGGCAATCCAAACCCAGCAGGGTCTTTTTGCACGTGACACTGATGCCTCCAGCTGACACACTGGGGTGGGATGCGTTCCCTGTGCTGCCAGCCAGCCCTGTCCATCTTTCTGCAATTGCTAGCCTAGAACTTACCGTGGCGCGGGGCCAGAGGCCCGGAAAGCTGTTTCCTTGGGAGGCTGACAGCGTGTCTGCATTTCCATAGCTTTCAGAAAGTTCATTAGCTTTCCTCCCTGTTCACAGAAATGGCCAGGCCCTGCCAGCAGTTGCCAGTGTTTCAGGAGCACCCTGTGGCCCGTGGCTCCTTGTTGTTTTCGGTTTTTTTATCTTTCAAGACAAGGTCTCATGCTGGCCTCCAACTTGCTACACGGCCAACAGTGACATTGAACTCTGTGAGCCCTGGCATTGCAGGACCTGAGTCACCACTGGTAGCTGTACGCTGTGCTGGGTCATCACATCCAAGGTAGGGTGTCAGAGGCGAGCGCCCTACCAGCTGAGCCACATCCCCAGCCCCGTAGATTGCTTTTTTAAATGAATGCTGGACGTCCTGCCAAATCTCGGAGCTGCTGCCACAGCTGTAGTTCAGGAAGCCAGGCCTGCGAGTGGATGTCAGGAAGGACAATGCCTGCCCCTTGTTTACTGATTCCAGGCCTGGATGGAGGGAAACAGTTGGTTGATGTCTGGAGCTCTTACTACCAAAAGTACAACTGACAGGACTGGGCTAGTGCCCTGATGGGGAAAGGTGAATGCAACTGGTACCTTCTACCGTCTCCTGTGTGGCCAGAGCCTGCCCTGGTCTCTCCATTTGTAAAATGGAGCCCAGATGCTTTTTCTCCCCATCCCTTCCCCCAGTGCTGGGATTTGAACCCAGAGACCACCCACCTCCGGGGGGCCTCACGATTGTGAAGCAAGTATTTACCACTGTGCCCCATTGCCGTGTTTTATCCAGAGCCCTACGTCACAAGCCTCTGAGATCCTGCCCCACACTTTGTTTTTCCACCTCTTGAGCACTGGGACCACAGGGCTTGCAGTCCTGCTGCACAGGTTTTATATGGTACTAGAAACGGAGCCCAAGGACGCGTGCATGCCAGGCGGCCACTTTACCAGCTTGTAGACTGTCTGTGACTGACAGAGACTCCTAAGCGGCCTGAGTGGAGAGCGCAAGCTCTCCGGAGGCCTGCTTTGATAATACAGTGGCATGCCTGGGTGGTGGTGGCACATTTCTTAATCCTAGCACTAAGGAGGCAAAGGCACGTAGATCTCTGTGAGTTCAAGGCCAGCCTGGTTTACAGAAATAGTTTCGGGATAGCCAGGGCTACACACAGAAACCCTATCTTGGAAAAAAAAAATACAGTGGCAAAAGAATTACTGCCTCCTGAAGGCCCCGAGCCAGCACGGTGCAGGAGCAGGTCAGATGTGGCCTCCTTTTATCCTCAAACCAAAGGTGGATATTATATTCTCAGGCTCCAGAAAGGAGACCAGGACTAGAGTGGTCAGATAACATCTCAAAGATCAGAGCTGGAAGGTCCATGCCACAAACCCAACCAGCTACTTGGTCCTGTGGAAGAACTCAGACATTTAAAAAAGGATAAAGAACTCTAGGGTCCCCCTGGGGCACCAGAAAAAGTCTGGAGCACATGGAGATCCTGCTTCTCAGAGCCACCGTCCTCTGGCTCAGGCCTAACGGGTGATTTTGAGCTGAGTTCCTCTCAGGAAATAACAGAAGGCTATTTGACCTGGGGAGTCCTTTGCTCCCCCAAAACAGAGACGCTAGATCAATCCCTGGGGACTCCAGTGACATTCGGAGCTCAGCTTCCAAGCAGCCTGGCACTGGCTGTGTGGAACAGGGCAGGCCAGCTTCCTTTCAGACCCAAGGCCACAGGCAAAAAGGAAATGGAGGTGGGTGGTCCCAGATTGCCGACTCAGCTAGAAGGCCTCGTGGGGGAAGGTGTCAGAAGGGTTGGACGTGCTTGGGAAAAGTCAGGGCCACAGAGGTCACTTGGCTATTTAGGCCAGCATGTGGACAGAGTGGGACAAGGACCTAAGGTTGACTAGAGCCTGGGTCGCTCTGCCCTGTACACTATAGGGCTTTCCTATTACCAGCAGCTATCGGGTAGCCGGTGGGCAAAGAAATGCCTGTATCTTTTAAAGTCTTTTTTAGGAGTTGTCTCAAAAAACGACCCCTAAAAAGAAAGTGTTTGTGCGTGTTCATATGTGTCCTCACCCGTGTGCTTGTGCGTGTGCGTGTGCGCATGGAGGCCAGAGGAAGGAAGTAAACAAAGCCTCTTTGCTTTTGTGTCTTGAAGGCAGGAGCCAGCCAAGCTGGGACAAATCTGACAGAACCACAGATTAATGGTCTGAGTGGCTGATGAATGATCCTGACATCACAGCCTGCGGGGGACAGTCTTGCCTGTTCATAGTGACAAGACAAGCCATTCGCTTCACAATCTGTCCAGTTATGGTAAAGGGCCTATACATTGCCCATGTAGGTCACAGCTCTCAACCTCAGTATTGCTGACATTTTAGGTCAGACGTTGTGGGCTATTCAATGAATTACAGCACAGCTAGCGGCTCGGCAAGCCCCAGGGGTCTTCCTGCCTCTGCTTCCCAAGTGCTGCGATTACAAATATAGACTACCATGTTCTGTCCACCCCCCTCTTAGCTACTTAAAATTTTTGTATGTTTTTTTTTTTTTTTTTTTTTTTTTTTTTTTGGTTTTTCGAGACAGGGTTTCTCTGTGTAGTTCTGGCTGTCCTGGAACTCACTCTGTAGACCAGGCTGGCCTCGAACTCAGAAATCCGCCTGCCTCTGCCTCCCAAGTGCTGGGATTAAAGGCGTGCGCCACCACCGCCCGGCTTTTGTATGATATTTAATAATGTGTCTGAATATTTCTCTGTGCGGGTCTGTGCATGTAAGTGCAAAGCCCAAGGAAGCACCAGATCCCTGGAGCTGGAGTTACAGGTGGTTATGGGCTGCCTGATGTGGATCCTGGGAACTGAACTCGGGTCCTCTGATGAAGCAGTATACACTGTCAATCACTGAACGACCATCACTCTAGCCCGTATGTATGTATGTATGTATGTATGTATGTATGTATGTATGTGGAGAATTCTCGAGCACACATGTATGGAGAACAGAGAACAACTTCTCTTTCCACCATGTGGGTTCCCAGGTTCATACTCAGGCCATCAGGTACCTTTGCCCTCTGACAATCTGGCTGGCATGAGAAGACTGAATTTGTGCGGGAGAGACATGCCCTTGGCTTAGCTCCCCAAAAGCCCAGGGGGCACCCTTGGAAGAACTCTCCTGACATGGTATCCTCTTGCCAATCACACTGTAGCTAGCCCAAAGTAACGTTCGAAACTCGGTATGCTGTTCCTGCCGTCCAGATGTCTGGGACTGTGGGCTCGGTCTAGACCAACTCTGGTGCCACCGGACCCTTCCCTGTCACCACCCTTCCTGTACTTTGGTTTCCCCACAGAGTCTCTATCCCAGAAAAAAAAAAAAAAAAAGAATTAATCCTTTCTACATCAGTGGAGCATTCAAGTCCCCTGAGTCCAATTCTGTCTCCTAAGAGAACCTCCACGCCACTCCCAGGGTTCACCACCCCTCACCTGCTCCACCAGGACCGACTCCTAACAGGTTTTCTTCTGTTTAGGTTCCACCCTCAGCCTTTACTTATCCCCACTGACACCTTGAAGGATGAATTCATGTCCAAGCGCTGTGGGTGGATATCTTCTCTGTCATTCCTCCTCCTACCTCAGCTTCCATTTCTTCTCCAACCCTTAGCACCTTCCCCACAGGATACCTCCTAACGAATTCCCCGTGGGGCTGTTCATCTGCCCAGATGTTCTCCCTCGCTTGTGTTTGGTAAACTCTTACTCATCTTACAAATCCCAGATACAGGCCACCTCCTCCACGATGCCACATTCCCTGACCCAAAGTAGCCAAAGACATCTGCCCTGCTATACAGGACTTGACCATCTCATAAGGCAGAGTTTGCCTCAGTGTGTTGACTGTCTCTCAGTGGCAGGGAACCACACGCCCAAGGACCCCATTTTCTCATACTTGGTGTCTATGGATTGGTGCCGGTACAGAACAGATACATTACCCACTTACTAAATCCTTACCATGTGACAGGCTCTGGGCTAGATGCCTTACCAAAATGATCATCAAAAATTCCTTCCTGAGAGACGGGATAGAGGGCTGAGCAGCCAGTCCAGGCCATGAAGCTTATGAATACTGCTGTCAGTGACCAACTCTCTGTCACACACAGTTCTCCCCTGGGATGTGGTTCCATGCCAATGTTGATACGCCCAAGATGTGTTCTCCAAGGAAACATCAATATCACACCTAACTAGAACTGAGAGTGGAAGAGCCTTTTGTGTCTATGCAGCTATCAAGCTGGGATTTCTTCTTTCTTTTCTATTTTTTTGTGTTGGGGATCAAGCCCAGGGTTATTTATATGCTAGGTGGGCCTTCTTCTCCCCCACTGGCTCACACCCCTAACCTAGTTGCAGATGGTTCTCTCTCTCTCTCTCTCTCTCTCTCTCTCTCTCTCTCTCTCTCTCTGAAATAGGGTTTCATGTTGCCTTAGCTAGCCTCAAACTCGACAGATAGCTGGGGTGACATACTCCTGAACCTCTTGCCTCTACCTCCCAAGTGCTGGGATTACAGGAATGTGCCACCACGCCCTGTTCTGGTTTGTGATTTCTTTAAAAGGAACTTTTAATAAGAAACCAAAGAAAAGCCAAATATACACACATACCACACACATTTTTAGCAAAACAGATAAGCAGGTTTGGATCCTCCCTGAACTGTGACTTCCTCATCTAAAACTGGTGGTTGAAACTGGTCGGTCTCAAAGATGCTTATCCATCTGCATATACTGCAATTCCATGAGATGGTCTCAGAGATGTTTATCAATCTGTGTATCCTGCGATTCCATGATTGGTTTCTCAGCTGGACAGTGGGCTGGCAAATTCTGGGGACATGAACTTCAGGAGTAATACAGGGAGATACTGTTAACTGACTGACCCGTTCCCACCCCTTTCCTGCCCTTCTCCAGGCATTCAGAGGGCTTAGACAGCTTAGCCATCAGTGGGCTGCAGCCATCCTGGCCTAAAACCTAGGGTCCAGACCCCCTCCCCCTTTCTGCCTCCAGAGAGGTCCTGTTACTTCACTTTGGTTCTAGTCCTTTCCTTCTGAGCCAATCCTCTCTCCCACTCCCAGCCTCCCAGGCCTTGCCTGGACCCTCCTCTCCTCCCCAGTCCGACCAGTGGGACTTTCTGGAAAGCCCCACTCTGAGCAGCTGACACAGGATGGGGACCAGAGAGGCTTGTGGGTGGGTTCCTGCAGAGGCTCAGGGCTCACAGCTGTAGCCCTTGGAGCCTCAGTCATTTCCCTTCCCCCGCCCACCCAGCTGGGAGACCACGAGGTTTCATCACAGCTAAGTTGTTGCCCTTATAAGGGAAGGCCCTACGAGCCCGCAGCACACTCTGCCCGTGGCCTGCTGGTGAAGAGCCAGGCGGGGCCTTAGGGCATCCTCCAGATGTGGAAATGGGGATGGCCCAAGCCCAAATGTCTGGGCTGAACATCCACCTGAAGCACTAGATGCTCTAGAGAGCTAGAAGGAAGCCCTCAGTTGTGGGCTCAGGCTGTGCCCTGCCAGAGTCATATCCCCTGGCTGTAACAGTAACTTCAGTCTCCTGGGCAAGTTGCTTAATTCTTAAAGTCATAGGCTGTGAAGTTGATTGAATGCTGTCTTTCTCCTGAGGTTTCTACGATGATAACACCTCAGTAGGCTCAGCAAACATAGGTGCTCTGTGAGGCTACAGTGCTGGGTTTATTAAGTAGACATAGCATCCCACAGAATCAGTCCACATCACACATAGGAGAAAGAGGCAGTTTGTCCTGACGCCTGGCTCTACCTCCTGAGCCCTGCCGTTAGAGAGTGTGCCACCTGGCTGGGTTTTATTTAGTACCAGGGATGGAATGAGGGCTTCATTTACGCTAGGCAAGCTCTGTGTGGTTAAACTAGGTTCTCTGCCCATTCCTGGGGGTTGAATCCAGGTACATTCACTTCCAAAGCTAAATTTGTTGCTTTGTTGTTATTGTTTTCTCTTTAGACCCTGTTTCCTCCAGAATCATGGGGGGTTTGTTAGGTTTTTTGTTTTTGAGGGATTTTGTTTGTTTGGTTGGTTGGTTGGTTGTTGTCTTTTGTTTTGAGACAGAGTTTGTGTAGTCCTGGCTGTCCTAGAACTAGTTCTGTAGACCAGGCTGGCCTCAAACTCAGAGATCCACCTGCCTCTGTAACCCAAGTGCTGGGATTAAAGGTGTGCGCCACCACCCAGACACACAGGGTGCTTCCAGAGCCCATGAGTGGACATGGAGAGGGGACAAGAACACCCCTGCTCACCAAGACCTCGTCTTGTTGCTGGGTTCTATGTGAAAGCAACCAAGTCATGGTTTGCCACGCAGGCCTTCAGATGCCTGAGGTGACTGCAAAGTGTGCTCTACAGGAAGGCTCACCTTTTCTGCACGGGCCTGCAGCCCTAAGACCGGAGGGAAAGAAAGTTCTTACCACATCCTCCTCAGCCCGGCGCTGGCCACCAACACATCCCAGTAAGCTAGTTCCTGGGTCAGGGTTAAACAGAGACTCCCACCAGTAAGGAGACTCCTCTCCTATAAATGTGGCTGTCACATGACAGGCTGGTGACAGGGAAATTCACAAGGGTCACAGCCACAGTTCATACATCTAAGGTCAGGTGCTTCCTGTTATGTTGGGCCACAGAACCTATCCAGTGGACTCACAGAGGAAGATGGGGGCCAACCTTTGGCAAGCGCAGTGGTGCTTTCCCACACAAGGGGGAGATCACTGCAGTCTCCTTTTGTGGGTGAGGAAATTGAGATTCCCCCCTTAAAGTGGAACTTCACAGGCAAGTTCCTGGGTGGGACTTACATCCTGACAGCCTGACCTGAGCCCTAGCTCAGGGCTTTCCTGAGCATTCCTGTCAATGGGGCTTTGGTTGCAGTGGTCCAGGTTCACCCCTAACCAGGACCAACCTCTGATGGTTAAACAACTAGAACCACCATTTCGGAATCACTGATGTAAACATCTGTTCATCTGTTCACTGTGGTTTTTGCCTCTCCCCTCTCCTTCTCTCATGCCCAGTGTGGACACTGCGGGACTGAGCAATGAGATACAACTTACTAAGATTGGTCTTCTACAACTCCCAGAGTACTTGTTACTTATAAAAGGAAAAAAACAAAACAATCAAAACCAAACATTACACAGTGGGGAAAAAAATCAGACTTTGTTTCTCAGGTGATTACAATAAAAGCTGACGCTGGGAGTGGAGCTCATGGTGGAAAGAATGTTTACAGCTTGTTCAAGGCCATGGGTTCAATCCCCAGAAAGAACATCTTCATTGAGGCACAGATGTCAAGGATCTGAATCTCCAGATGGGATAACCAGAGAAAACCTGTTAGGACCCATGTAGTCTTCCAGCTGGGAATTTCTTTTCTCTTTTTGTTTGTTTGAGACAGGGTTTCTGGAAGTCCTGGAACTCACTCTGTAGACCAGGCTGGCCTCAAACTTCTGAGTTTCAGCCTACCTCTGCCTCCCAAGTGCTGGGATTGAAAGGGTTAAAATTTTTTCAAAATCTCCTAGCAGGCAGAGCAGAGGCAAGAGTGCAGGTCAGCTTGGTCGTGAGCTCTGTGTTTCAGGAACTTGGCTGACCACAAGATAGATGGTTACGAATAGGCTCTTAGAGAATAGCCTATACAAAATGTTCCCCATGACTGTTCCTTGTACCCTGTCACAAACTGAATAATGGGCTGGGACTTTCCACAGGTGCTCTCCAATAACCCTCCTTCACTCCCCCTGAGTTGTGGTTCCCCCCACCCTGAGTTGTGGTTTTTGGTTTTAAATTCTCTATGTCTCCAAAACCCTGGGGTCAGACCCCACTGCCCCTGCGTGGGAAATGGGTCTTGACCTCAACATGTTGATCAAAATATACCTCTTGCTGATTGCATCAAGTTCAGTGTCTTGTGAGTTAATGGGTGGCCTCGAATTCCTGAGGCTTAGGTGAGGTCCTCTCTTCGTGGGGGCCTTACAGGATCAAAGGTATATGCCACCACGCCAGACTCCAGCTTAATCATGACAAAACCTCAACTCTAAAGAGATTTGTTACTAATAGGAGAGGGCTGGCTGTCATTTTTGTAACCCTAACACTTCTGAGGTGGACACATAAGGGCCAGAGTTTAAATTCATTTTGAGCTAGAGCTAAAGGTCAGGCTGAGTTAATTTTTAAAAGCCTAAGGGGTTAGAATACAGCAGCTGTGACACATATCCATATCCTTAGTGCTGGAAAGGCTGAGGCAGGAGGATCCAAGTTTAAAGCCAGTCTGTGCTTTATATCAAGATTCTCTCTGTCTCAAATTAAAAATGGGGATGAAGAAGATGGTGGATCTCTGAGTTTCAGGCTAGCATGGTCTACACAGGCAGTTCCAGGACATCCAGGAATTATATAGTGAAACTGCTTCAAATAAAACAAAAATAACAAAATCACAAAAAAATGGGCAGTGGTGGCACATGCCTTTAATTCCAGCACTCTGGAGGCTGAGGCAGGAGAACTGCTATGAATGTGTGGTCAGCTAAGGCTACAGAACAAAGAATAAGTAAGTACTGGGTGTGATGCCTTTAACCCCACACCTTGGGAGACAGAGGTAGGAACCCACTGGTCTATACAGTTTGAACTGATCTGTACAGTTCTCTGTGTCTGCAAGTCTGTATGAGTTCTACAGCAACCTGGACTACACGGTGAAACCCCATCTTGTAAGAAAGACAGACAGACAGACAGACGGACGGACGGACAGACAGAACCCAAACAAATATACTGACTTTACATCTGCTATTGTTATCTCTGTATAATCCAAATCCAGGCTGGCCTGGAACTCAAGAGATCCACCTGCCTCTGCCTCCTGAGTGCTAGGATTAAAAGCGTGCGCCACCACTGCCCGGCCTACATTGACTTTTTTTTTTTTTTAAGTGTTTAAAGGACCATGAGAACTACCTTTCTGGAACTGAGTTTGGAAGGCTGCTGATGCCACTGGCCGACTGCCACAAGTCCTTTACTCCCTGGGGTCCAGTCTCGGGCTCCCATAACAACACACAGGCCTGGGGCAGAGAAGTTCCATAAAATGAGATTTATTGCCAAATTTCAAGAAAGATGGATCCTAAGCAGAAGACACTGGGTGCCTCCTTCCATGGTGGTAGGGAGGCAGTCCCATCCCTCCTCCATCCAACCAGTCAGTAAGGCAGTAACCCCAGAACTACCTGCCTGATAGTCACGTGACAGCACAGACAGGCTCTACCTCCTGGTAGCAGGTGACTTGCAGAAGTACAGCACCCTTGTTGCAGTAGAGGGTGACTGTTCCCAAGGGAAGATGGCAGGGGATCAGGACTGGACACCTGAGGACATTCTCGCTCTTGTACAGGAGATGGAGGGAAAGGCAGGCTGGCACAGGAGCCCGAGGAGTGTGGTTTGAGGCTAACAGCGGGGGTGGGAGGCAGCTCGTGAGTCAAGACACTGCTGTCTACTCAGCTCCTGCCTGCTACCCACAGCTAGAAAGGGACAGTACAATAATGAAGGCATCAGCCTGCACTGGTTGGCAGGCCTTGGTGGGCACAACTGGCAGCTGGAAACAGGGTGAGTGGAAAGGCATCGTGGTTGCTGGGACCCTCCCTTCTCTTCCAGTAAACAAAGTGCACATGCAGAATCCTCAGGGCAGATTCTCTGTGGCCGCTCCTTCCCCCAGCGAGGCTCCAGACTCAGTCCTGTTGGCTGCTGCAGTGTGCTGGAGACTCAAGGGCTCAGAGAGCCAGAGACAACGAGGAAAGGAGGAGGGGAGGGAAGGGGAGGAGAGAAAACACTTCTCTCACTAGGAAATAAAGGAGGGGCAGCCCACTAGGGGCCTGATAGGTGGATTGTAGTCACAGACTCCAGCATATGAAGAAAAGGGGTGTGTCTCAGAGCGGTTCCAGCTGAGGGAGAACCACAGATAAATCCCATCTGGGAGGCACGGAAGGCGGGGTGGGGGCGGGGCCTCTAGAGATTGATTAATGATAATTTCATACAGGTTTTTCAGATGCACAGGACACTCTAGGGTTTTCATCTTCAGGAATGTGCAAGGCTGGACAGAAGCTGGCCCAGGAACAGACGCCATTAGGAAGCCTGAGTTCCTTTTTCTCCCTGGAAGCCTTGAGATCTTTGCATCACAGCTCTCCAAAAGGGTAGGGGTGCTTCGGAGAAGACCCTCGGTTTGCAGAAAGGGAAAACAAACCAGACTAAATAGCTCCTTCACCCAGACCCTTGTCCATCTTTAGGCTACAGCTAAAGGCCACATTTCACTCAGCTGATAGATGTCACATTTCACTACAGCCTGGACCCAAGGCCCCTACAGCTCCTCATAAGTGGGTGTGGCTGGTGGGAAGCTGCCCAAAGACCAGAAGATGGGAGCCTCAGGCAGCTCAGCTGTGCTCCACCCGGAAGTCAGAATGTAAACTGTTGGGGGTGAGAATAGAGCTGGTGCCATCCTGGAAACTCCAAGGATGGTGCCAAAGCCCTGGGGCAGTCTGCATTAACCACGTAGACCACGGGACCATGGTCCATCCTAAGCCCAGAGCCTAGAGAGGAGGCTGGAACAGGGACCCAGACAGATAGCCCCAGGCCAGGGTAGAGTAGGAAGGACATGAGGAGCCTCAAGTCCTGGCCAAACTGGATGTACCCAGTGGGTACAGCTGCAGCTCAGTCCTTAGCAAGGTTGGACAGTGACAGATGCAGGTACTTGGGGTGGGGGGTGGGGGTGGGGAGGGAGTTTGTGCCTGGGGCTTGGCAGGCCTAGGGTGCACTTCTCCTGTAGAGAGTCACCAGCTCCTTCCGTTTCTGCATCAGCCCAGGGGTTTCTTGGTTCAGCTCTCCCAAGTCCCTCATTTCCTGCAGGACCTGGGTGGCCTGCCTCAGCTGCTCTACAGCCTGGGTGAGCAATGACTCAGCACACACAGGTGGTTCGCTGCCCAGCACCTGGTTCAACAGTTTCTCTGTCTGTTTCGAAGCCACCTTGACTTCCAGCTGGGCCCGATACAACTTTTCCTTAGGCAGTCGTGGATGCTGAGGGCTTTCTCTGAGTAGGTCCCCAAGGGAAGAGGATCGGGGATGAAACTGGGATGGCAAGTCTGAGCAGGGCGGTGCAGGGGATGCTGCCGCATCCTCTGAGGCAGGTCCACGGGTGCCCATGGCCTGCAAGGCAGACTCGGGACCATCCATGCCATTCACAGACACCTGGGTAGGGCCTGGGGAAGTGGTCTCAGGGGCCTCAGAACTCTGGGATGGACCAGAAGCATCCATACAGGCCTTCATCTTCTCTGACAGGATCTTGGGAGGAGGTGCAGGGGGCTTTTTGCTCTCCCTGGGGGCAGCCTCTGGAGTCTCTGAAGAGGACAACTGTGCACTCTCAGGAGCAGAAGGCTCCTCTGGGCTGGGGTTCTCCCAGCTCACCTTCAGTTTCTCAGACAAGGTGCTGTTGGGGAGCCTCTTAAAGTCACTGTCCTCCTTGGCTGGGGTCTCTGCGTCCTCTTGTCTCTCGGGATTGGCCTCAGAGCTTGATGAGTCAGGGGTTTGGGCTCTGTCTCCTGCAGGAGTCTCCTTGCTGTCCTCAGCTCCAGAGGTCTCTGGTACTGGGGAAGGCTTGACAGGAGGCATGAGGGCCCGAGGTGGCTCCTGGGGCTGGTCTTCACTGATATCACTGAGAGGAGCAAACACTGGTGGTCCACTGTCTGGGACATCGAGGTCCAGCCGTGAAAGCCCATCAGAAGCTGCACTGGCTACCTGGTGTGGGGGTAGTATCCAGATGTCATCTTAGATGGCCAATGCATCATCCCCCAAACTACCTACTTCACCTACTTCTGCTTGCCCAGAGACCTCTGACCAGTCTCTTAGCCCTTGACTTTGCCTGATTCTTGGACCCTCCTCACGGTATGGGGACCTGCCTGGGGAGCCTCAGAGGTCGTGACGTAGGGCTAAGCAAGAAGTATCTTCCAAGGTTCCTCAGATGGTAACGGGGGTGGGGTGAGTGGAGTCCTGGCTGAGAGCCTCACACCCTTTTACATACACCACATGGTCTACCCAACATCTGGAACAGTTCCCAAGGCAGGTTCCTACCTAAGTTCCCAGAGAATGTCTCTTCTCCAAGGCTGGACTTGAACTTACCCCACACCCTCCTGTGGATAGCCCTTTCTCCGTATCTCTGTGTCTCCTCCTCTCTCAGCTGACAGGTAAAGAACAAACCTTCAAACCACCCTGTGTTCTTCCTGCCTATGGCCCCTACTTTGGGGGTCCCTAAGGCTCTGTACCCCTAAACTTGACCTCTCTGAAACTATGCTGCAGGTGTTGCCGCTTGCCACTGTGGCACCAGGGCCTGTGTTGATGCACCTGATTCCTAAGCCCAAGTCACCTCAAGTCCACATGTTTCTCCTTGCTCTGCTTGAAGAACTCTGTCCTGGCCACCAGACCTCTCCTCTGAAAAAGCCTTCTCTTCTGCAGTAGCCATTGCTGGTGGCCCTGAAATGCCTTATTTGCTGAGGATTTTTCCTGGCCCTTAAAGTCTCCCTCCTTGTCAGTTCTACTAGTGTTTTAGAGGCAACTCCTTTTCCCTTCCCCTTCCTTCTCTCAAACCGCCTGCCTGCAGCCCTGTGGCATCTGTGTATTTCCATCCAGTTCTCCTCCCTTTCAAACTCTGGCAGAGCCTGGGATCCCTCTTCCTTCATTTCAGGACCCCGCACCTTCTTCCAACCCAAATCCACCCTACTAAGACCTCGAGCTGATCCCTGAAACATCTCTCCGACCACATCCCTAACCCTGCCTCGTAGGCTCCATAATTCCTCCTTCTTCATTCCCAGCCTAATCCACAAGCCAACCGAGCCCCTCGCACACCTAAACTGTTACGCCTGGTGCCTCAGCTCACACCAATTCCTCCAGCAAAGGTCCTGCTCACTTCCATCTGTCAACTGAAACCAGAGCTATTGAATTTTAAGCTAGTGTCTGCTTAAAACCCAGTTACTCCTCCATGGTCCCTCCTGTCCCCATCTCCTGGACTTGTTCTACCACCGAACTAATCACAGCTAACTAGCAGGACAGGACCGGTTTCCTGATGGAGGCTGAGTTCTAAGTCGCAGGTACTCCCCTCCCAAGCCTGTTTCTCTGCTGTTCAGGTGCCCATGAACCACAAATGAGAAAGGGCCCAGACATCTCTATTGTCCTCCCTACACACATACCACCTAGCAAGCCCCAACTCCAGGTCAGCCCTGAGTGCTGATGGCCACCCTAAGGGCCTGGAATACCAGGCTCAGCTGACTTCCCACTGCTGAAGCTGAGGGAAGGCCTTACCTCCTTTAAATGGATTCTTGTTGGTGGCCGTCGCCGCTGACCCCCACGTACCCGGTTCCGCGTCACATGCTCTAGGGCACAGGTCTTATCTACTTTTACCTGGGAAGGAGTTAGAAGCAGGTAAGTCCCTGCCAGGTCTTGAAAGAGTAGGAAACACCCACTGTGTCCAGACTCAAGAGTCAAGGTCTGTACCTCCCTCCTCCATGTGCCTCTGTACTGGGGACCTCTCCTCTCTGTCTATACTGTCATGGGTGCTCCCTCTGCTTCTCTCTCTGTCTGCACTGTCATGGGTGCTCTCTCTGTTCTCTCTCTGCACTGTCATGGTGCTCCCTCTGTTCTGTCTGCACTGTCATGGGTGCTCCCTCTGTTCTCTCTCTGCACTGTCATGGGTGCTCCCTCTGTTCTGTCTGCACTGTCATGGGTGCTCCCTCTGCTTCTCTGTTTGCACTGTCATGGGTGCTCCCTCTGCTTCTCTCTGTCTGCACTGTCATGGGTGCTCCCTCTGTTCTGTCTGCACTGTCATGGGTGCTCCCTCTGTTCTGTCTGCACTGTCATGGGTGCTCCCTCTGCTTCTCTGTCTGCACTATCATGGGTGCTCCCTCTGTTCTGTCTGCACTGTCATGGGTGCTCCTTCTGTTCTGTCTGCACTGTCATGGGTGCTCCTTCTGTTCTGTCTGCACCGTCATGGGTGTTCCCTCTGTTCTGTCTGCACCATCATGGGTGCTTCCTCTGTTCTGTCTGCACCATCATGGGCGCTCCCTCTGTTCTGTCTATCTGCACTGTCATGGGTGCTCCGTCTGCTTCTATGAAGCATCCCCGTTCTCCACAGCCATTCCCTTCAGCTCAGTCTTCCTGGCCAAACATGAGCAGCCCTGAGGCTGTTTGGGGCTCAGCTGGAACAGCAGAGCAGGAGGGGGCGCCAGATCATGATCCTGTGGTACCTAGGGTACACTAGGTCTCTGATTCTCCCAAGGCCATGCCCAGGCCAGCAAAGGGCAGGGCCTCTATGGCTGGGCCTGACTTTGTGGAGGGTAGCATCTCTTCACAGAGTCAGGGAAGGTTGTCTCAACACACAGGAGAGCTGGACTCTGAACTCTGGAACTGCCTGCTCCTATGATCCGCTGAGAAGCAGAGGGAACCTGCCAAAACTGCCTATGAGGCCATCATGGCTTCTTCGGTGACCTCTCTTCTCCCACAGAGGAAATTTTCCCATAAAGTGAAGGCGGAGAGCATAGTTCAGTGACTTCGGTGAACACAGGACTCACAAGGCAGGATCTGAGACCTGCTGGGGAAGGAGGCTCGACTCAAGTCTCATGTCCTGCCATCCAAGCTGTTCTTAAAACACATTTTAACCCAAACAGCTATGGGCCTGTGATGTCAAAGGCAGATCCTTCCCTGGCCCCACAGGACACCCTAACCACTCACTCCAAGCCTCACTTTTAAAGTCGGCGTTGCCATAGTTACCACTACAGCACAGGAGCCTCAGGAATGGAAGTTTATTGCAGACAGTCAGGGAAACCTACTGAAGAAGGAGCCCATGGGCTGGATAGTGATGGCGGGCACCTTTAACCCCTAAACTCACCCCCAGCCCTCCTGGCTCGAGACTGCCACACTGCTACTGTTTACCCACTGAGGCTGGGCTGGAAGGATATTTGGTACAGCCAGGTACGGTCTACCCACTACCTACGTGCTTTCAGCTCCCTTTCAGACTGAGCCCAAGACTCTGCTCAGATGCTCTGCCACAGTGACGTTCCAGCCCATGTGCTTCTCAATTTAAAACAAATTACTTATGGGATGGAACCGTGACTCAGCTGGTACAGGGCTTGTCTAGCAGGCAGGGAGTCCTGCTTCAGTCTACAGCCCCTCATAATACCAGGCTTGGTGGCATAGGCCTGAAATCCTAGCATTTGGGGACTGAAGACAGGGGAATTAGAAGTTCAAAGTCATCCTTGACTACATAGTTGAGTTCCAAGCCAGAATGCATAAGATGATATTCTGTGTTAGCTTTTCAGGGGCTACATAGTGAGACCATGTAAAAAAATAAAATTACAGCCGGGCAGTGGTGGCACACGCCTTTAATCCCAGCACTTGGGAGGCAGAGGCAGGCAGATTTCTGAGTTCGAGGCGAGCCTGGTCTACAGAGTGAGTTCCAGGACAGCCAAGGCTATACAGAGAGACCCTGTCTTGAAAAAATAAAAAAATAAAAATAAAATAAAATAAAATTACTTCATTTACTAGGGCCTCGGTTTCATTGGTAGAAACTGGACCCTAGCACCCACTTTGAAGGTCTTTCAGGAGATTAAATGAAGTATGTCCCCTTGTTTGAAGCAATGACAGAACTGAGGGTAGTTTGGAGAGAAGTGGGCACAGTCTTCTACAAGACTGCTGGGTCAGAAACAACCATCCTGAGGACCACACCCCATACCTCATCAAAAGCCTTGTTCTTGCCTCTGTTGATCCCTTCATTGAGAGCCTTGATCCAGGATTCCTTTTCTTCCCCACTGGGGGCCTGGAATTTGATGTCACTGACCTGTGAGAGACAGGCAGGGAGGATGGCAGATATTTTTAGGATTCACATTTCGGGTCTTTAGGAAGCATTCCAACCCAGATTCCAAAGTGTAGCTAAATGCCCCAGAGCATTCTGACACTGAGCTTGAGTAGGGAGGGCACACATCAAAAAAGGCCCCCTCCACCCTGCAGCTTCCAGGGACTCGCGGGGAATCAGCCTCGCTCTGTAGAAAGGGTTCCGGTATGGTCTTGCTTCATCAGACTCTGTCTCAGGGTAAGATAAATAAATATCATGTGGGGTGTAATAAACACAAGAAGCTGGAGACTGACTGCCCTCTACCCCCACATGGCACCCAGAAAAGCCAAAACCTGAGCCAGAAGGTAGAGTGGTGACTGCCCAGGACCGGAAGAAGAGAAGATGGGAGCCAGGATTGGATTTAATGGATTTTGGGTGCAGATTGATAAGTTTTAAGACTTCTGAAGGGTGGTGGAGATGAAGCTTCCTTAAGAGTGAATTTAATGCCTCTGAACTATTTGCTCAAAATAGTTCAGGAAATAATAGTTGGGAATGGTGGAGCAAGTCTTTAATCCCAACATTCAAAAGCTAGACACAGAGGCAGGCAGATCTCGGAATCTGAAGCCACTCTTCTACATAGAGTTCCAGGCCAGCCAAGGGCTGTGGCTGCATAGTGAAGCCCTGTTTTGTTTTGTTTTAGTCTCTGTGTTTGATCATAAACAGTTGTTTTTTCTTCTGATCTGTAAAATGGGATAACATGTTTTACTACAAAGCAATTAAACATGATCAAAACTAAGGCACATAGTAGGTGCTCAATAATTAGTTATGTGTACTGCATGCTCACATGGGTGTTGAAGTATCTCTATGTGTGTGTCTGTGTATGTGTGTGTATGTGTGTGTCTGTGTGTATGTATGTGTATGTGTGTGTATATGTGTGTCTGTGTGTGTATATGTGTCTGTGTGTGTCTGTGTATGTGTGTCTGTGTATGTGTGTCTGTGTGTGTATATGTGTCTGTGTGTGTGTATATGTGTGTGTATATGTGTCTGTGTGTGTCTGTGTCTGTGTGTATGTATGTCTGTGTATGTCTGTGTGTGTGTCTGTGTGTGTGTCTGTGTGTGTATGTGTGTGTGTATATGTGTTTGTGTGTGTCTGTGTGTGTGTGTGTGTGTCTGTGTGTGTCTATATGTGTATATGTGTATATGTGTCTGTGTGTATGTCTGTGTATATCTGTGTGTGTATATGTGTCTGTGTGTGTCTATATGTGTCTGCGTGTGTCTGCGTGTGTCTGTGTGTGTATGTGTGTGTCTGTGTATGTGTCTGTGTGTGTGTGTGTATATGTGTCTGTGTATGTGTATGTGTGTCTGTGTGTGTATGTCTGTCTGTGTGTGTCTGTGTGTGTCTGTGTGTGTGTATATGTGTCTATGTGTGTGCGTGTCTGTGTGTGTGTGTCTGTGTGTGTGTATATGTGTCTGTGTATGTGTGTCTGTGTGTGTCTGTGTGTGTGTGTCTGTGTGTGTCTGTGTGTGTGTATATGTGTCTATGTGTGTGTGTGTCTGTGTGTGTATGTCTGTGTGTGTGTATATGTGTCTGTGTATGTGTATGTGTGTCTGTGTGTGTATGTCTGTGTGTGTCTGTGTGTGTGTATATGTGTCTATGTGTGTGCGTGTCTGTGTGTGTGTGTCTGTGTGTGTGTATATGTGTCTGTGTATGTGTATGTGTGTCTGTGTATGTCTGTGTGTGTCTGTGTGTGTGTATATGTGTCTATGTGTGTGTGTCTGTGTGTGTCTCTGTGTGTGTGTCTGTGTGTGTGTATATGTGTCTGTGTGTCTGTGTGTATGTCTGTGTGTGTCTGTGTATGTGTCTATGTGTGTGTGTGTATGTGTGTGTCTGTGTGTGTATGTGTGTGTATGTGTGTGTCTGTGTGTGTGTAAGGTTGATGCGAGGCCTGAGATCCAGCGTCTTCCTTGTTCACTCTCTGCCTTATGCACTGGCTGTAGGGTCTCCTGTAGAATTCAGAGCTCGCCATTTTGGTTGATCTGGCTAACTGGCTTGCTTTAGGGATTCCACGTCTCTGCCTCCCACGCGGATTACAGGCCCATCTGGTTTTAACAGGCTTACTGGGGATCTGAATTCTTGTACACACCATAGAGAGTACTTCACTACCGAGCCATCTCCCCAGCAACAAAATTGTTTTCAAAAGATCTCTCTAGGGCTGGGGATGGATGCGGCTTGGTTATTGGTGGAGAGCTTGCAGAGCAAGCACCAAGCCCTGCCTTCAGCCCCAGCACCACAGACCAGGTGACAGTGTGCATGCCTGTCATCCCAGCCACTGGGAGGCAGAGAGAAAGGCAGGAGAATCAGAAGCTTGAGGCCAGCTTGTAAATATTAGACTGTCTTTTGAAAAACAATAAAAAGCACCTAAGGAACTAAATCTGGAGCTGAGCAGAATGAGTGCTCATAGCACATAATAACCCAGCCTTCACCTGCAGTCTTACTCTTCTGATCTGTAAAATGGGATGACATGTTTTACTACAAAGCAATTAAACATGATCAAAACTAAGGCACATAGTAGGTGCTCAATAATTAGTGGATGAATGAGACAATACATAATGAACTGGCCCTAGGTTCCTTCCTTCCCTCACTCTGTTCCTGGGCCACTGCCTACTCTCTGACCTCAAGACGCCCTAGTTCTCTATTGGTGTGGCCAGCTTGCCCATCCCCCACCTTGGTATTAGATAGCACCTCCTGCCATTCCACCAGTCAGTTATGTAATTCTGTAGTACAGTGCACTTGGCCTGGTCCCCTTAGTATCCTCATTATATAACTTCCTCCTGGCAGCACTACCTCCTCCTCACACAGGACCCTAGGTCCCCCTCCATGCCAGCCACAGCCAAATGCCCATTTGCATGGCCAGGCTAAATTAGATCCTGGCAGCAGATCTGCAGTTAAGTCAAAAACCCTAAGGCACCTTGGCGACTTCCTCCCGGCCTAGCCTTCAGGGCTGCAGGGGCTCAGGGAGAGACCAAACTACATACTGGGGGGCTACAAAGGCCACTCAATCCTGTGATGTGCTTGGCAGCTAGGTCAGCCCTGTGACCCCTGAAGCCACACCTGTTAGGGGTTCTGAGTCAATGGGGCCCCTCCTTGGTACAGACTGGCATTTCGGAGCTGAGAAACACACAGTGCAAGTCAGTAGCTGCAGGATTGGACAAGGAAGCCTATGGTGCTGAGTTCTCTCTTTATAACTCTGGCCTCAAAGGGCTGGGAACAGAACCACTGGACTCAATTTCCTCTTCCCTACTGGCCCGGTCCACCAGGTACAGGCTGCAGGGAAGGGTATTGGCTCCCTGGGAGAGATATGGCCGCAGAAAAAACCCACTGGACTGACCAATGGGTTCACCAGGATTCGAGAACACAAGGTCGTGGGGATCCGGTTCTACTATCAAGTCTGTGTAATCCTTCCTCAACGAGCTCGGCATTCCACAGAGATGACTGTCACGGGAACAGTCAGAATGAACACCAAGAAGCTATGCCGGGTGGGCTCAGGCTACAGCTCCTTGCCACAAGCCCTCTGAAGAAGTTCTAAGAACATAGGCTTAACAGGAGAATCTATGGTAATAAGAATGGCTGCAGAACAGGCAGCCAAGGCCTGGGAAAGGGGGAAGGGCAGAAAGGCAGAGAGGAAAGGGGGGGAGGGGAAGAAGAGGCCGGAAAGAGGAACGGGCTAAGCTGGCTGACACCAGCAGGGCAGCAGGGCCCAGCAGTGGCCACCCTGCTTCCTGGCAGCCACTCTCTGTGACCTCATGGACAGGGGCGTGGGGATACAGCAGCAGGGGGGAGTGGGGCACACAAGACACTGGAGTCTTTGTTTATTTGATTAGAGAGAAAAAAAAGGCAGCCTCAGGACCAGACAGCCAGGGTCACATGACCTCCTGGCCAGCTAGAGGCCACAAGGAAGTTGGGGAACACCCAGGGCGATGGGAAAAGCAGGCACAGGCAGAGGATTTGCAGGGCCTCTGGGGAGCCCCACTGTAGTGTGGTATGATGAGGATCAAGGGCCCTTGAGCAGGAGCCTGGTTGTATCTTTCGTCTCTGTGGCCATCACCACTGGCTCCAGCCCATGTTTCCAGTCACCCATAATCAATCTCAACTCTTGGAAGGGCTAAAGGGTGTGGTGGGAGAGGAGGGGGGAGGAGGCTGTTACCACAGAGGCTGAGAGGGCAGCTGTATAAACAGGCTTCTCTGAAGGGGTTGTCCTGCCCAAGCTGGGTGACCCACCTAGCACATAACTAGCTGATTCTCAGAGCTGACGAAGTAGGTGACATGGTTAGAGGACAAAGAAGCAATGTCTCCTGTCACCCTACATTCACAGAAGACACACACACACACATACACACAATGACCCTGACATGCCAAGTGATATCTACACATAAGGCAGTGCGCTCGAATGGAAGACACAGGCACCTTTGTGTTCCATGTGCTCTGTGCCTCTCAGACACAGATGCATACTTTGTACCTGTTCAGAAGAGCAGCAGGTCTCTAGGATAAGGAAAGGCTTGCAGGGCCTGAAAGACAGACCATTCTCTTGTCCTCAAAGTACCCTGTGCTCCTGTCTTGGTGACACATACACTTGGGTAGCACAGACTAAGGATTAAAGAACCGTAATCCCTTCCAGCATCTAGGACCACAGGGACCACTGAAGACTAGGCTCCTAACTTTTTTTTTTTCTTTCTTTCATCAGGTAATTTTTATTCATGAGGCTGGTGTTGGTGGCACACGCCTTTAATACCAGCACTTGGGAGGCAGAGTCAGAGGAATCTCTGAGTTCAAGTCCAGCTTTGTCTACAGAGCGAGTTCCAGGACAGCCAGGGCTGCAAAGGGAAACTGTCTGTCTTGAAAATCAAAAAACCATAACAAACAAAGACAAGAAAGATAATCTTTACTCGTGTTCTGTTGCTTTATGTAAATGTGAAGTTACTTGGAACCCAGACCTCAACCTCATCTCCTTCTGCCTGGTCTCTGTTACCAGAGCCACTGGTGCTACTTAGTGCCCTGGAGCAGACATGCCAGGGTCAGGCTAGTCCACTTCCCTGTGACTTGTGGTGCTCCTTGGTCACACAGAGAAACCAAGGCATAAATGTCAAGAAATGGAGAAAATGCTTCAAAAATTTATAGAAAATGCCTGAAGAATGGGAGGGGCTCCTAACTTTAAAACGGAGAGAAACAGCATGGTTCTAGTAGGCCCAGACCAGGCGTGTTCCCCTCACCCAGCTTCTTTGATGAAGCTTCACTTTCATAGGCTCCCCATGATGTGGAGAGGTTCAGGCAAGGTGTGGCAGGAGCCGGTACTGTGCACTTTGACCAAGGTCACATCTGAGCTCCCTCCCGACATCCATGAAACTGCACGTGTCAGCGCCCAGCTGACTGACTTCCTCCAGGGAAAAGTGGTTCAAGGGCTGGAGAGATGCTGAGTTGGGAAAGAGTACCACTGGCTGCTCTTGCAGAGGACCCGGGTTTGATTCCCAGCACCCACAGGGTAGCTCACAACCATCTGTAACTCCTGATCCAGGGGATCTGACAACATGGCCTCTGCAGGCACCAGGCATGCTTGTGGTGTATAGGCAAACACTCATACACATAAATTCAAAATAAACTAAAAATTGTAAGTGGGTACAAACAGCAAATTTTCACCTGCACCCAAGGACAGAGTCTTGGGCAAGGAAGGAAATCACAAGGAAGAAAAGCTAGGTAGTAGGCCTCCTACCTCTGGGCCCAAGAGAAGCCTGAAGGGGAGGATGGAGGGAATGCCATATTCTCGCCTCTACTCCAGACTTTGTCAGGGTCCTGAAGGCCTGATGAGGTACAGCCTCACTCATAGCTGTCCTCCACCTGAGCCCAGCCTGTCTTTACCCCAGCAGATCCTGGCTGCGAGGGAGGCAGCCTTCAGAATCACCCTACCTTGTTCCCTGGGGATCGCAGCAGGATAAAACGGTGTTTCCGCTTGAGGAGAGCACGAAGGTCCTGGCACTTCTCGTAGCTCCCAAGTTCCACCGTCTCCACGCATTTCTGCTCATCCTGGAGGAAGAGATACAAAAGACGTGGGCTGGTGAGAGCCAGCCCCACCGAGAACCTCACTCAATCATTGAATATGCACTCCAGTCTCTGGTCCTAATCAACAGATGTGAGATTCAGACCCCGGCAAGGAAACAGTGCCAGCGTGTGCCGGCCGGCAGGTGTCCGTGAAGTTTACCGTCCTGGTAAGAAATGGGATACAAAATTGGGGTGGGTTTGTGCCTAAGGGTTGGATCCAGTGTCTGAGACCAGATGCAGAAATAAGAGACTAGAAGACTTAGTAAAGGGCGCCTGAGGGTCTGCACAGGGTCAGGGACCAGGCAGCCTAGAAGACTCTGTAGACGAGGCAGCCTAGAAGAATGCAGGATGCCATGAAGCACAGTAAGAAGTGCTTTCCATGAAGAGTATGAGCCAAACACCTGTGGGCTCACATGCCCCGCCCTCAGCCCAGTGATCCTGAGCCGGCTCGGCTCCCTCACTTGACATCTCCCCTTCCTGACTGCTAGCTAGGCAAAGGGCCCCTCACCCCAGGCTGAAGGCCATACACAGCAAGAGCACCCCCCCTCCGTCAGCTTGTCTCTCTAGCTCCATCACTATGTAGGCTAGGAGCCACGCAGCGGTAGTCGACTGCTCCCAGGTCGAAACATTCCATCCTGCAGGGAGGTAAATAACAACAAAGCAGCTTCAGGAACTCCCTGGAACTGACCAGATTCAGGTTTAGACCAGCTGAGGCACCTACAGAAGATACTCTTCAACCTCTCAAGCTGCCTATTGGCTGCACCGTGTGCTCCAGGTTCCAGCTTTGTGAGCTGCTACCGGTGCTGGGGCGGCTCTGGTGATGCAGCTGCCTTTGAGTCATTTCTGCTCCTGTAAATAACCTCTCACCCATATTCCTATAAGTGACCCCAATAAAACTCAACCAAGCTGGACTTTGCTGATATCCGTACTTTGGTCCACCATGGGTTCCCTATCTGGGGTGAGTAGATGAGTGTGTTTTGTCCCCACAAGAAAACTTTTGTCACACAACACCAGGCTGCCTGTAAACATCCTGCTTGCCAGCTCTGACACTAGAAGGTTTGGGGCATAGGATACCTCTCGGGCAAGCTGCCTAGAATGAGCTCTTTCCCTTAATAGTGGTCAACTGGTTCCTCTTCTAGAAGTGACCCAGTTGGTACAACTTCCTAGGAAACAGAAGTGTGTGTGTGTGTAGCCCTCGGTGGCCTGGAATTTGCTATGTAGACCAGGCTGTCTCCCTGCGGATTGCAGTGGGATTGAAAGAGTGCACCACCACACAGGACTGACTGATGCCTTCTTAACTGGTGGCTCTGTGCCAATGACCCTCCCAGTGTAGGATCTGCTGCTCTCATCCCTCTGAGGCACCTTATCATTCACCACCAAGGTCATGGAAACGTCTACAAAACGATCTGCCGGTACATTAGTGACTTGATAACTTGCTAGAAATGCAACTTTGTGAGCACCAGTCATAAACTTGGGGAGCACGGACTTTGATAATGTGATTTCTTTTTTTCAAGTCACTGTTTCTCCATGTAGCTATGGCTGTCTTGGAACTTGCTCTGTAGGCCAGACCAGCCTTGAACTCACAGAGCTCTATCTGCCTCTGCTTCCCAGAGTGCTGGGGACAATACACATTTTTTTAAAACCTGGTATAAGTAAACCCCTGAGAACCATCACTTTATGCCAGGCATACTCAATCCCAGCAGCCTCAAGGCTTCTAAGAACATCCAAACCTGTTAAAGACACCAAACACTCTGGCTGAAGGACACAGAGAAATCACGGAGCTGAGCATGAGACTGCCTCCAAGCCAGTGAGTTTCCGTGGTGCCGAAAGGTACAAATCTATCTGCCAGGCAAGCCGTGCTCATTGGTGTAATAGTGTCATGGCTGTTAGGGGTAAAACCAACTCCTTTCTGACTGGATTTGAAGCCTGCTCTTCAGAAGAGAATTCATATCTGGTATTATAAACCTGATCTGGACAGACAGCTCAGAGGTTAAGAACAATTGTTGCCCTTTCAGGGAACCTGGGTTCAGTTCCCAGCATCTATATGGTGGCTCACAACCATCCATAATTCCAGTTCCAGATCTGATGACTTCTGATCTCCACAGACAGCAGGCATGAAGATGTGTACATGTAGGCAAAACATTCATGCACAGATAATAATTTATGTACAATTTTTTTTTTTTTTTTTTTTTTTTTTGGTTTTTGGTTTTTTGAGACAGGATCTCTCTGTGTATAGCCCTGGCTAGCTGGGAACTCAGTATATAGACCAGGCTGGTCTCAAACTCTGAGATTCTCCTGCCTCTGCTTCTCTCAAGTGATGAAACTAAGAGTGTGCAACACCATACCCAGTATGGTGTGTGTGTGTGTGTGTGTGTGTGTGTCCCACTACATTTAACTAGGGGTGCTTACATGGCCATAGTGGGGTGTTATTTACTTGAGCAAGAAAATATTAACAGTAGCTACATCAACCAAGAATATGAATTCTCCTTGCCCAGCAACCATTGACTGGCCCAGCTCTTCAGGGTTGGGTGTGGTCTCATGATCCCCTACCCCCATTCACGATAGAATGTTGGTGGGCCTGGTAGGCGTTGCTGCTGTGAGTTTATGGTTGCAACAGTTATCTCAAGTCCAGAAGACAGTGTTCTGTAGAACTCCTCACCCTCGGCCTCATATTCTTTCACTTCCATGATGTCCTCTGATTCTTAAAAGGGATTGATACAGATGACCTGTTTAGGACACTAAACAGTTACTTATTCTTAACATTTTGATCAGTTTTGACTCTGCATTCACATTTGCCACTGTAAACAGAAATTCTCTGACCAAGGGTAAGTGCAACACTTAACTATAGGTCAGAAACATATATTTAAAAGGCAGTTTGACAACATGTCCATTTAGCAAAACAATTGTAGCAAATTCCCAATTGTAGCAAATTATAGGACCCCGACTTCCCCAGCGTGGTCTTTGACAAGGTTTTATTGTTGCTGTTGTTATTATTATTGTTATTGCTGTTTTAAAATTTATTTTAGGACAGCCAGGACTACACAGAGAAACCCTGTCTCAAAAAAACAAAACAAAACAAAAAGATTCATTTTGCTGGCTGGGCAGTGGTGGCGCACGCCTTTAATCCCAGCACTTGGGAGGCAGAGGCAGGCGGATTTCTGAGTTTGAGGCCAGCCTGGTCTACAGAGTGAGTTCCAGGACAGCCAAGGCTATACAGTGAGACGCTGTCTCAAAACAAAAACAAAGTCCAAAAACATAGAAGTAAATGAGGGCCTTTGTTGTTGTTGTTGTTGTTGTTGTTGTTGTTTTGAGACAGAGTCTCTGTGTAGCCTTGGCTGTCCTACTTGTACTGTAGACCAGGCTGCCCGCAAACTTACAGAGATCTGCCTGCTGAGTGCTGGGATTAAAGATGTGAGCTGCCACTTCTTGGCTAAATGAGGGACTTCTTAGGACGAAAGAGCTCAACAGGTGTTGAAGGGAGATATACAGATGATGAGGGAAGGGGGAGGTGTGATCAAAGTGTGTGTGTGTATGTGTGTGTGTGTGTACACTTAAATACATAAGAATTAAAAAGGAGGGCTGGAGCGATGGCTCAGTGGTTAAGAGAGCACTGACTGCTCTTCCAGAGGTCCTGAGCTCAATTCCCAGCAACCACATGGTGGCTCACAACCATTTGTAATGGGATCCAATGCCCTCTTCTGGTGTGTCTGAAGACAGCGACAGTGTTCTTACATAAATAAAATAAATAAATCTTAAAAATAAAAAAAGAATTAAAAAGGAGAGCAGTGAGCCAGCAAGATGGCTTAGTAGGTAGATGTGCCAAGGCTGACGACCTGGGCTCAGTCCGCAGGACTCACACAGTGGAAAGAGAGAAATGACCCCCTCAGTTTGTCCTCCAACTGCCACAATAACACTATGGCATATGTCCCTCCACCCAAGGAAGTAAATAAGACAAAAAGACTTTTATGAGAGCCTCTACACCCAGGTAACATCTTGATCAATGTTGGGGTGACGCTGGCCAGACCTCAGTACTTTTCAGGGCAGATGGCTGTATGGCTAAGGTAGCTAACCACTGATCTAGGTGGCCAGGGTGGCCTGATCTCTCTATCCAGGCTCCATCCTGTGTTAGTCCCCGTTTTTGCTTGCATACTCCTCTTTTCACCCCTGAGGCTCAACCCTGTCCATGTTCCTCCATGAAACATACACAGAAGAAAAATTCTACTCTGAGAAAAGCTCCCTGCTAACTGCTATGACCCCCCAAACCTTCGTGCTCCTGTGTCTTACCCACTGGTCGGGGCATGCACCACCAGGTTAAATACCATGTTAGATGCCAGGAACACTGCGCCCCTGACACAAGAGAGCACAGAGTCCTATCTCATACCTGGATAGTTCTACGCTATTCTCAGTGTGTCTGTCTCATACAACTCTGGTGCTCGGAACACTTGCTTGGAATATACAAAGCTCTGGGTTTAATCCTCAACACCACACAAACCAGGCATGGTGGCCCTCTTAAGGGCTGACAACTTGAGAGAGTCACTTCTCTCCTACCATGTGGGTCCTGAGGACTGAATTCAGGTCATCAAACTTGGCAGCTATCTCAGTTTATCATGTGATAAACACCACGACCCGAAGCAACTTTCGGGGGGAAAATGGGTTGGTTTCACTTTACAACTTGAAGCCCATCGTTCAGGGAAGTCGGGGCAGGAACAAGAAGCTGGACACAGGAGCTGACAGAGGCCATGATGGAACGCTGTTTCCTGGCTTGCTTCCCACAGTGTACTCAGCTTTTCCATAGCACCCAGGGCCACCAGTCCTACAGTGGCACCACCCACTGAGGGATGACCCACCACGTCAATAATCAAGCAAGATAGTGAACCCCAGGCTTGTCCATAGGCTAGGCTGTGGTTGCATAGTAAACCCCAGGCTTGCCCATAGGCTTGTCCATAGGCTTGCCCATAGGCTTGCCCATAGGCTTGCCCATAGGCTTGCCCATAGGCTTGCCCATAGGCTTGCCCATAGGCTGTGGTGGCATTTTCTCAATTGAGGTTCCTTCTTCCAAAATGACTCTGGCCTCTGTCAAGTTGACATGACAGCCAGGCAGCACACGGGAGAGGCCACAGCACCCCGATCTCCAGGCTCCCACAGTAGACCAGCTGAAGGCACTCTCTTAGGGACATACTCAGTCCATCTTTACCACCCAGCTCCCCGTGCTGCCTGGCTTGGGACAAACCAACACTACAAGTGCTGAATCATCCAGGGCCTTCTGCAGTTCAGAGGAAAGGATAAAGCAGAAGGAACTGGGTGGGGGCAGCATTCTTTGGAACATCAGCCTCTGACAGCACAGAAACAGCCAACAGCGTCCGTACTTGCCTAGCTCCTCACGTCGGAAAGAGAAACTGAACCAATAAGCACTCTACAATTCCTTCTCCGGGGCCAAGCTCCCGTCCCTGGGTGCTAGGTTCTGGGAACATTTAAGTTTTTAATATGATTTTTTTTTAAAGTGTGATTTGGATTTTTCATGTTTAGGGAATGTGAAACCCTCCCTGTTTCCCCGGCTGCGGCCAGATGTGGAGAGGCAGTCTCGGACATGTATGGCAGTGCCTGGTGGGCTGACAGCTGAGAGCCAGTCATTCAACTCCTACAGCAGCTGGCACTGGAAAAAGCCATATCTCACACACACTCACACACATACACACTTTTTTTTTTCTAATAAAAATATCCCTTGGCTGCCGCTTTCCCAGCTGTGGCAAATCCTAATTTGGAAGTACAGAACATCTGGGTGGCTGTCTGCACATGCCATTCCTTGTTGCTCTTCTACAGCATATCCTGACTCCTGGGGACTCACCCAGGACAGCCAAGGTGCTTTTCAAAAGCAACTCCTTGGAGCCCTTAGATCGGGACTTATAGGCTTTCTTTCTTAGCCCAGGGCACTTGGGAATTTGCCAAGCTGCCTTAACGGGGTCTGAGAGACGTTGATAGGCAAGCTGCAAGCCCTCCATCTTCATGGGTTCCATCTGCCAAAGGTATGCAGTTTACCACACTCTCAGTGGGTGGGCCCCCTGTAGCCTGAACCCCAGCACCAAGAGGAAAAGTCACCTTTCCTCCAAGCCCCCTTATAACAGCATTTCTTTTGTTTCCCTAACTAACCATTTTAGGTAGGTGGGTTTTTTTTCTTTCTTTTTTTGAGACAACGTCTTACACTATAGTCAAGATTGGCCTCAAACTCTGAGTGATCCTCCTGTCTTAGCCTTCTGAGTGTTGGGATTATAGGTAAAGCTGACAATTTTACTGTTCTTAGTTGTCCAAACGCTAAGCCTACTGATAGTGGGAAGGGGACAAGAGTCTAAGTGGGAAGGTGCGGGGACTGTGGGACATATGCGGACAGCAGAAGTGTCACCTGGGGCTGGGGTGAAGGCACCATGAGGAAAAGCCCTCGCTGCACAGCCTAACACTAAGTCCAGAGCCCCAGAACTCACATAGAAAGCGGGATACAGTGTCATGTGTCTGCAAACCCAGCATTTCTACTCTGAGATGGGCAGCAGAGACAGGACTTCCCCCCCCCCCAGGAGGCCTGTGGTCCATCCAGCCTTGAGTACACAGAGACAACCTGCCTCAAACAAGGTAGAAGGTAAGGATGGATTCCCAAGGCTGTCTTCCCACCTCCATACACGTGCCTTGGCACATACGAGCACTCACAGATGAACTCATGTGTTGTGCACATACACATGTATACAAAACAAATGAGTGTTTAATAAGTGTCAGCTGGGGCTGGAGAAATGGCTCAGAGGTTAAGAGCACCAACTGCTCTTCCAGAGGTCCTGAGTTCAATTCCCAGCAACCACATGGTGGCTCACAACCATCTGTAATTGATTCTAATGCCCTCTTCTGGTGTGTCTGAAGGCAGCAACAGTGTACTCACATATATAAAATAAATAAATCTTAAAAAAAAAAAAAATAAGTGTCAACTGGTTGGAGGAGGGAAAAGCTGAAGGCACCCTGGGCAATTCCAAAGTCTGATAAAGGACTCTGGTCACAGGTATCCTCCTCCCTCTGCAGGTGCTGGGATTAAAGGTGGGCACTACCACTCCCATCGTGTAATTAACTTTTAAAATGTTTTCAACCAAAAGTAAAATTTGGTTAATGTCTCTTAGTGGAAAGAATACTGGGCGTGGGTCTATTCTCTGTGAGACAGTGATGTCACTATCACCATCCCCACCCCCCACCCTTACTGATCCTTTCTTTAAAATGTAACATAGGCCCCATCATGGTGGTGTGCACCTTCAGTCTTGGCACTCAGGAAGCAGAGGCAGGTAGGTCTCTGTGAAGACAGCTTGGTCTATATGGGGGGTTCCTGGCCAGTCAGGGATAACTAGGGAGACCTTGTTTCAAAAATAAATAAACAGATAAATAAGAAAGAAAGAAAGAAAGAAAGAAAGAAAGAAAGAAAGAAAGAAAGAAAGAAAGAAAGAGAAAAAATTAGAATAATTAGGGCCTGGGTAGATGACTTAGCAGTTAAGAGCAGTTACTCGTCTTGCAGAGGACCCAGGTTTGGTTTCCAGCACCCATATCACAAGCACCTGTAATTTCAGTTCCAGGGAACCTGAAGCCCTCTTTTGGCCTCTGTCAGCATTGTACACACAGTGCACAAACATACATGTATTCAAGTGCTCATACACATAAAATAAAAATAAAACTTTAAAAAAAGTATGAAGGCTAAGGAGGGGTAATTGGTATTTTTAGTGCCAACGCTGACTGAAATGCCTTCAGTTTTCTCAAATACTTCTTCTATGAAACCTTGGCCCAAAACAGAAAAGTTTCAGCAAACAGGTAGGTAGTTAAGGAGACTCAGATAATATAAGCATGGCTGGTACAGACCCTTACCCCAGAACCCTAACTTTGCCTCTAGAAGTATCATCCCCATACCATACATAGAGACCCAGAGGAGGTAAGACACTTGCCCAGGGTGGCACAGCATGTCAGTGAAGTAGGGCAGTGTGGTGACACACGCCTTTAATTCCAGCACTCAGGAGACAGAGGCAGGTGGGTCTCTATAAATTTGTGGCCAGTCAGCCTAGTCTACAGAGCCAGTTCCAGGTTAGCCAAGGCTACCATAGTAAGTAAACATAGTAAGTAAACAACCAACCAAAGAAACAAACAAAACCAAGAGTGGACAAATCTTTCAGCCACAGTCTCAGGGGTTCCCACTGGATGGACGGCCTCGCTTTGCTGCTGCTGCCAGAGCCAAGCAAGTCCTTACCTCACTCTCATAGACAAGCAGCTGGGCTTGGCAGAGAAGCAAGTAGCGGTCTTTCCATAAACCCAGAAGCCCCCCGCTGCTCTTCTTGATCCATCCAGCCTTGTCTGCAGTCCGTGCTCCGCGAGGCTTCTCACTCCCCTCCTTTACACTCTGTAAGACAGCACCAGAACACATCATGAAGGTTGTTGCCATGAAGCCATACGGTCTACAGACCACATAGGGAACACATTTAGTGCATCATCCTACACGCGGCTTCCCCTGGAACCCTCAAAGCATATATAAATATATCATTTTATATAATATATTCAATAATAGCAACCACCACCTTACACTGAGCCACTGTATTATATTTCACTCATAATTCCATTTAACTTTTTTTTTTCAAGACAGGGTTTCTCTGTGTAGTCCTGGCTGTCCTGGAACTCACTCTGTAGACCAGGCTGGCCTCGAACTCAGAAATCCGCCTGCCTCTGCCTCCCAAGTGCTGGGATTAAAGGCGTGCGCCGCCGCCACCACCACCACCACCGGGCTTCCATTTAACTTTTGCAATTGCTATCCAAGATAAAGACACTTTATAGCCACAAGTCACAGTAAACTGAAACTCAGAAAAAGAGGTGACTTACTAGAGTCACACTGCTAGAGAGACAGAATCAAAATTTAAAGCAGGTCTCGAGGGACCCATTTCCTTCCTACTCCTGTGTCTCCCGGTGTTTATTAAACCAGTTAACAAATGTATTGACCCAGAGAGTGTCACATGTCACAGGAGAACAAAGGCAACGCATCCTACCCTCATAGAGTACACACTGGGAAAGCCAGAGCAGCTAAACAAATAAATACCAAGAAACGTACATATTAACATCTGCAAAAGCAGATGTGATACCTCATCCAGAAATGGTCCTGGCCACCAAACCTAACGATCTGAGTTCAATCCTCAGAACCCACGTGGTGGACGAAGAGAACCAACTCCCACAACCTGTCTTCTGATTTCCATATATGCACATATGTGCGTGCATATGTGTGCACATGCACACATACACACACATGCACACACTCATGCACGCATGTGTGTGTCCCCTTGATTCACATAAGTGCAATGAAAAAATAATAAGGCCACAAGCAGGCACTGGTGCATAAGAGGACACTGGAAACCCGGTCTGTGGTTCAGTGGCCAAGAAAGACCTCCAGAGTAGAGGATGTTCAAGCAAAGCCTGTGAGGATAGGAGTGAGCAGGCAGGCTGTAAGGACTCTGCAGCCTCGGGGCTTGTCACTCACATCTCATGCCCCATCCACGACCTGTCAGATGGCTGTGTGCAGGGTACATACATGTCTACATGCCTAGCGGATGGGGTAGTACAGATTCACCTGAGTACTAAACACTTAATCTTCTTCTCTAACACCTAATGGGAGCTAAGGACACCACCATGCTGATCTTACAGGTACTGGGGCGCTGAGAGTGAAGGAGGGCGGTGGAGACGAGATCAACACAGCATCGGAGTCTAGAGGACACGAGAAGGAAATCAACACTAATTTCAGCTACGCTAAAATTTACATAGAGCTCCAAAAAGGGGCCCCATTTAAGAGGCACGCCTCTCCCCAGAGATACCCTGTGGCCACAGATGTCTCTGGAAGGACAAGCCCAGGCAGATATAAGTGTAGTAATCTGTCAGGAGCTGGGCAGGGCCTGGCTTTTCTGTCATGGCAGATCTAGCCCTCTTCTCTCTGTGGTCTTTCTATCTCCTGGAGCACACTCTGCTTCACTGGGACCATAGGCTAGCCAAGGTCACATGGTCCAGAGGCAAATGACATCACCTCTTTCCGTGTCTCAGTTTGTTCACTGGGAAATGGAAACGCTAGCTGCTGTAAGAAATAGGAATCCACCTTGCTTTTCTGCCTTTTGACTAAGATCAAGTATATACAGGACTCCCTGAGGGTGCAGGGGGGAGGGGGATTTGTTGTGAACTGATGTCCCACTGCCTAGACTGTGCCGGGCATACAGTCAAGGGCTTGATACGTGCTTGTTACTAAATGAAGATAAGGCACGTGAGCAGTTCCTAGGATACCTTGAGCTTAGTGATTGGCAGCTGTCACTCCTGTTACTGTTGCTACTGCCAATCACTGCCCACCCTGCCCCCCCCTCCTTTTGAGTCTCAGGGACTTTCTCTCCAGATCTGGTGGTTCTCAATTTAGATTGAGAGCTGCCGAGCTGTATCTGCTGGCCTCAGATCTCCAGGGATGTAGGATGTCTCTTCTGGTCTCCTCTCTAACTTGCGGACAGCAAGAGAAATGGGGAAGTGGGCTGGTTCCAAATGATGTTCCTGGATGCGGGAATGAGGAAGTGAGGATGCCACCCTACCAGGGGAAGAGGGAGGGACTTTGGGGCTCTTTGACAAGAAATGGAAGTTCTCTCATTCAACCATACAGCAAACAGCCTCTCCCTAGCTGATGGGGATGTGCTAGGGTCCCATAGGCTGTGGGATGCCCAGGGACCTAAGTCTCTCAGCGACCCAGGCAGGCTGTCGCAGGGTCCAGAACTGGAAGGAGAAAACTATAGAATAGGAATCCCTCTGCCCACACTGCACATACAACCATGTCTCTCAGCAACACCAGCACTGCTGACCACCTCCTAAGCCCCCAAGCTCTCAGTGTCTCCTGAACAAAGCTGCTGTTCACAATTCCCACCTCTGAGCACCAAGTTCCTCTTCTGATTCCAGGGAATCCAAGCCACCACCCACCGTTTTAAACGGGCCTCACATCCCTGTGGTCTCCCTTACCTGCCACTTTCACTGCCTGACATGGAGAAACTTCACATCAGCTGGAAGCTCTAGGGGCCAAGGCTGGGACTTAGGCCTTGACAGCTGCCACCTTTGAACTCTAGGAATGCACACCAGTACCTAGCGAATAGCAAGCCTAGATTAGCCAGAGAAGCTAGTCTAAAGTCTGTAAGGATGGGTGGGACCAGGAAGGGTTGGGGCAGGAGGGCATTTTGGGAGAAGGGAGGGGACAGTTGAGGGGTTACAGATGGTGGAAAGCAAAGCCTAGCCATCCTATGGGAGGCCTGGATAAACGCCAGGGTCCTGCTTGCCTCCACTCTCCACCCAGCTCAATCCCTGCCCCTTAGACCTCCTCCCACCAGGGGTCTGGCTACACCCCAGTAAGTTTTAACAGGGCACCCCTCCCCTTGGCAGGGTTCACAGGGGAAGTTTTGTCTCGCTCAGCCCAGTTTCTCCGCTCCTTTCTTCTTACTGACCAGCTGACCACTGTTTCTGTTTCCCCCCACCCCCAGCCATCCTCGGCAGGCCTTCCCCAGCCTGCTTCAGGGCAAGCAGCTCCTGCTGGTACCCAATGGCATCAGCCTGGCTCTCTAGGCCTGATATGGGAGTGTCTCAGGGCTATTCTTTTAAAAAGCAAGGGGGAAAAGAGACAGGTCACTTGACCTTGTGCAGGAAACGAATAGATGAAAAACTACAACAGGGTTACAACAGACAGAAGCCAACAGAAGAAGCCAACTCCCTGAGTTCAAGGCCAATCTGGTCCACATAGTGAGTACTTAGGCCACCAGCCAGGACTATATAGTGAGACTTTGTCTCAAATTTAAAAAGTACAGAGAGAGGAAATAATTCAGGCCCTGTTTCAAAGGATCTTCCAGGCTAATGAAGACACAACACAGCCTGCCTGTGAGAAGCTTCAGGAGGGCTGAGTGGCTATCTCCTGCTTGAGAGGGCTTTAGTCTGTTAGGAAATTCACGGAAACCCTGAGGGATTCCCCCATCCTAGCCTTCTGCTGGGACAAGGGCCTGGGCTTGGTGAAGCAGCTCTTTAGGAAGATAGGTGTTTGCAGATTATTAAAGGCAAAAAGGTATGAAAGACTTCCTATTCCCATGCTGCTGGAGAGCTGGCTCAGAGTTAGTAGCACTAGCTACTCTTCCAGAGGACCTTGGTTTGATTTCTGGCACCTACACAGCAGCTCACAAACATGGTAAACTCCAGTTCCGGGCCATCTGATGCCCTCTTCTGGTCTCCATAGGCAAGTGGTTCACAGACATGTATACAGGCAAAACACCCATATGTAAAAGTAAACAAACAAATAAAAATAAAACCCTTTACCACAGAAAAAAGCACAACAGAAAAAACAAGAGCCTAGCCCAGGTCATAAAACCAGCGCTGCCACAGGACACTGCCATGCCTGTCTCAGTAAGAGTGAGGAGGGCAGTGGCCAATCTAGAGTCAGGGAAAGGCATGCTTTGAGAGGACAATGGGGCAGAGCTAATATTTCCAACCTTACTCTTAGGCAGCAACAACACCTCCATTGATATGTGTATTTTTCAAAGCTTTTGTACACACACTATAAAATTTCTAGATTCCCATTCTCATTTTATAACTGGGAATGAGGACCAGACAACACGGACAGGCAGATGCTGGAACTCAGAGGAGCTCTCCTCCAAACCTCAGCCTGACAGGGACCACCATCCTACATCCCATACAGAGGCCAAGGGAGGCTGGCATCCAGGAAGTGCAAAGCAGGAAGGCTGAAGACAACTGTGTGAAAGGGAGATGGGGGAGATGGGGGGGCCTGAGGTCAAGGGCAGATAAGTGACCATAACTAAGATGTGTTTTGGAGACGGATGGACACAGAGGCACAGACGAACACATGATCTCTAGAAGCAGGAAGCAACAAGAGTCAGGGGTACCAAAGAGAGGCCAAGCACAGAGAGCCCCTGACTGTGCAGATGAGACCTGGGAGTTCCAGGGAGGAAGGAATATGGACAAGACTTTAATGACCCAGATACTTCAGGAGTTTTTGGTATCTGGCAGTCACAAAGTAGCCATGTTAAAGATTAGGGACCAGCGGGAGAACAGGGCTGCCTTCACTGCGCCCAGGAAGCCCCAGGAGAACTTCCTTTAACTGGGGACCAGAGCAGATCAGGAGATGGAGTGATCCTGACCCACATCCTCTGGGAGCATGGGGAGGGGCTTTGGACAGAGAGCACAGCCATTGCAGGAGCAGAACCGAGGGCGGGCAGCCACCCCACCCGTGACAGCAAGCAAACAAACAAACACACAACCCGCAGCAAAACAGAGTGGCCCCACACCTGTACACACTCTGAGTGCAGGGACCACAATTAGGACTAGAGTAGGAGGCTAGGCCCTGTGTTTCATAGAAGAGGAAACACGGGTTGAGAGGGGAAGTGACTTATCTACCACCCCACAGAAACTCAAGGTCTAGCCTAGAGGGAACAGACAGTTTTGCAGTGACTCCAGGAAATGCACAAGTGGACACTGACAGGAATAAGGATGCCTCACTGAAGGCTCCCCAGCTGGCCTGGGTGGCTCCAGGAGGGAAGGCTTCATCTTCTCCACCCTTCAAGGGATAAGAGTGTCTTCGTTTTACTCATGCAGTAAGTGACTGCTGTATACGGGATCCTTGGATAATGAGAATGCTGCCAGAATTTAGATTGTATGCAGAGGGCAGAGGGGGCTCAAGGGGCGTTGCTACTGGGAGACTCGGCTGACCTGACCCTTCAACCAACATCCTCAGACAGACACAGCTCAGGAGCACCGAGATATTTACACAAGAAAGACAAAAAGCAATTTCTTCATTCCTGCCATCGGGCTCCGTTACAATCTCAGATTTCTTGAGACAGTGGCCCAGGACCCTGAGAAACTTTCCTCTCCTAACACACCCCTCAGAAGCAGACCTGGCCGAAGCAGGAAAAGAAAGCCAAGAATGGGTGTAACGGGATTCAAGCGCAGCAACCCAGTCTATTTTCACCAAGTCATCTAACTCTCCAGAGCCTCAGTCTCCACGTCAATCCAATGGGAACCATGACAGGCACTGTTTCCAGTTGGTGAGAAAAGCCCAAAACAACCGAGGATACCGTTGGCAAGATGCAGACGAGACCTCCACCCCGCCCCTACCCCATCGGTCCGGGTTCTGTCTGAAGGAAGGGAAGGACTGTGCAGAGAGACCCTTGAAGGAGGGCGGGCAGGACCCGAGCCCAGCGCTCTTGTCCCGTCTGGCCCAGCCCTCGCCCTCACCTCTTCCTCCATGGCGAGTTTGTGAGGTCCGGCGGTTTCGCCGCTTACTGCTGCCCGCGTTGCGCGGGCTCCGCTTGCTCCATCTGCGCGCAGCCGGGCGGCGGCTCGCTGTCTTCTGTCCCGCCGGGCGCCCGGGGCCCAAGAAACTTCGGGGGGCGGGGCTGGGAGCGGGGAGGGGCTTCCGGGGGCTGGGGGCGGGGCCGGGGAGGGGTGCAGCGGCCCCCGAGCCCCCGCCCCCCCCCCGCAGCTGGGTGAGGAGCGTGGCCGGGTAGGGGCGGGGCCGGGTGGATCCTGGGCGGGGCCAGGGTGGGTTCTGGGCGGGGCCGGTCTTGAGCTCCGGGAATGGACGGAAGAACCTGGGCGGAGCTGAAGTAGCAGGAAGAGGGAGGAGAGAGGTTTCCCGGACCAAAGCAGGGAGAGGGACTGGGAGGGGGTAGGGACGAGGGAGGTGGGGGACGCGGAGGGGGAGGGGGCTTCCGGCCCAGAGGCGGAGGCAGGGATGCTGGTGGGGCGGGGCGGGGGCGGGGCCGAGGGCGGGGCCGAGGGCGGGGCCAGGGCGGGGCGGGGCTGACCGTGCAAGCCCGGGAGATGGTGGGTCGCTGATGCCTTTGAGGTCGGCTGACCCAGAGGGCCCGGGTTGCGGGACTGGATCCAGCCGCCAGCGCAGTTCAGAAATGAGTGCACAAAGAGGTTCGTCGGCCTGTGGAACTTCAAGGTGTGGCCCGGCCATGCGCTTGGAATTTATGACCAGAATCAGAGTCCGGGCTCGGTTCCTTTATAGAAGGTCTCTCCAGACTCTGTGGTCTCTTTTCCCTCGTTCAACCCCTCTATGGTTCTCATGGTGTGAGCCGACGGCATCACCCTAACTCCCTTCCTTCCGCCCTGGCCTGACCACGTTGCTAGAGAGTGGAGAAAGAAAGCCTTTAAGTTCAACTATGTACTTTCATTTTTATTTTGGAAGAACAGGCTCGTAGGGTGACTGTCACATCCAAACCTCCAGCACCACACACACGCACACGCACACACGCACACACGCACACACGCACACACGCACACACGCGCGACCTTTCCTAGCCAGGTGTTCCGCATGCTACAGCACCCAGAATTTTGTGCTTGTGGGATGGATTAATGATGACCTGTTTTGACTCTGGCTGCCCTAACCTCGGCTACTCCAGTTGACCAAACTTCTCTTTCACTGCCCTCTGCTGGCCTTTAGGCTCTCAGGTCCTTTTGGTTCTACATGGAAGAAGGTGGGACTGGACCTGGTCCTTACACACCTACAGGGTGGAGAGGAGTTGTGAGATGGCCTATTGGTTAGGAACACTTGCTGCTCTTCCAGAGGACCCAGCTTTGATTTTCAGCACCCACATCGTGGCTCACAACTGTCTGTAACTCCAGTTCCAGAGGATCTGAGGCCCTCTTCTGGCTTCCTCAGGCACCAAGGATATAAGTGGTGCATGGACATACCAGCAGGAAAATCACTCATAAACATAAAATAACTTAATCTTTTTTGAAGGATACAGAAAACAATGTGCCAGGGTCACAGTGTTGTAGATAAGTTTTCTCCAAGATTGAAACATTCCATCCTGCATAGAGTTCCTTGGACAGAAAGAAACAACTCAAAGTAAAATCCCACTTGCACAGCAAAGGCAGGCAGATTTCTATGAGTCTGAGGCCAGCCTGGTCTACAGAGTGAGTTCCAGGACAGCCAGGGCTACACAGAGAAGCCCAGTCTCTAAAAACCAACCATCCAACCAACCAACCAACCAACCAACCAATCAAACCCCATCTCTTCCTCTTTAGAGAATGGCTTATAATGAGAGTGGAAGCCAAGACTCCAGGTACCTAGTCGTCTATTGCTGTGATTTAGGGTAGAGGTGTATCATGTTGGCCCAGGGAGTGGCACTATTTGGAATTGTGGCCTTGTTGAAGTAGGTGTGTCACTGTGGGTGTGAGATTTAAGACCCTCATCCTAGCAGGGCAGTGGTGGCGCACGCCTTTGATCCCAGCACTTGGGAGGCAGAGGCAGGCGGATTTCTGAGTTCGAGGCCAGCCTGGTCTACAGAGTGAGTTCCAGGACAGCCAGGGCTACACAGAAAAACCCTGTCTCAAAAAACAAACAAACAAACAAAAAAAAAACCCTCATCCTAGCTGTCTGAAAGTCAGTATTCTGCTAGCAGCCTTCAGATGAAGATGTAGAACTCTCAGCTCCTCCTGCACCATGCCTGCCTGGATGCCGCTGTGTTCCTGCCTTGATAATAACGGACTGAACCTCTGAATCTGTAAGCCAGCCCCAATTAAATGTTGTCCTTGTGAGAGTTGCCTTGGTCCTGGTGTCTCTTCACAGCAGTAAAACCCTGACTAAGACAAGGTGACACATGCTAACCAGGAGGTGTGGAATGAGACGGGAAGGACATTAACAGACTCTATATACATTTTGGAGGGCGATAAAGATTTAATGGCAGGTGAGGAGGGGATCAAAGATAGGCTGGCTTCTACCTCAGCATCAGGAAGTTTGGAGATGAAGGGCCTGAGCCACAGTGCCTGACTTGTGCTCTGGAGGCTACAGAATCTTAAAATCTTTCCTCGTTCATCTCTTCCAACCACACTCTCTTTGCAAGATTCGGATTGCAGAAGAAGGAAGGCAAAAGCTTGGAGAGAACGAATCCTAAGGTGGGGGCGGGGCTCTTTTTAGTATCACATAATACCGCCCTTTGCTATAAAGTTACAGTTATTTCTTTAGAGTGCACTGGGGCCTTTCCGAGAAAGAACGGGTAAGACCTGGAAAGAGTTCTACAAGAGAAAATCTTATAAGAAACCCTTCCCTCTAAATGTCTGCCTCCAATCCAGGATTTGGGTTTAGAAAAATAAATCCAAAGTCAGTCTTATGTCTCCCTCGAATTTGGCTTCATAGCGGCAGCAGGAAGCAGAGAATCGCACAGGCACACAAGCCCTTTAAGCAGCGAAGGAAGTTGGATGGCAGATGTGGGGAACTCACTCTGGCTACGCCCCTCTGCCTTCTGCCAATCAAGACCCAAATAACAGAACAGCAGAGGAGGGCGGGGTCCAAGAATCGTTAAAACTCCAGAATGGTCAGGTTGAGCTCTGGGTTTCTTTTCCTTCAAGGGTTCACTGTTGATGCTCTTACAACAGTGAGATGCAGCTTGGGTGGGAAAAATGTCTAACATTTGAATAATATCAAATAATACCTCGTCTGTAGTTTAGAAATTTTTTGCCCATGTGTTTATTTAAAAGAAATTAGCCGGGCAGTGGTGGCGCACGCCTTTAATCCCAGCACTTGGGAGGCAGAGGCAGGTGGATTTCTGAGTTCGAGGCCAGCCTGGTCTACAGAGTGAGTTCCAGGACAGCCAGGGTTACACAGAGAAACCCTGTCTCGAAAAACAAACAAATAAAAAAGCAAATTTTTATCTCAGTAGATACAGAGTTTTGATGTGAGGTGAATAGTTTTTTAAATATTATTTAAGCATATATGCACACACATCTATATGTTCATGAGAGTTTCGCCTACATGTTTGAATGTGTAACAGAAGGTGTTGGATCTCCTGGAACCACTGTAATAGCTGAGAACACTTGCTCTTAACCCGAGCCATTTCTCCAGTTCCAGTGAAAACATTTCCGGTGTTAGAGAGATGGCTCAGCAGTAAAGAACACATGTGGACCTTGAAGAGAACCTTCAAGTCCCAGACCCCGCACGCTGGTTCACAATCATCAGTTTCAAGGGGTTCAACGGGCACACAAGTGGCACACACACAGGCGACACACTCATACACATAAAGTAAAATAATTCTATAAGAATTATAAATTCTTATTTTGAATATCAGATTTGAGGGTTGTACACTCTGATCTTCATAACTGACTGACCACAGTGATAGATGCATGGAATTGTAACTTTTAGGTGGAAGCAGAAAAATCAGAAACTCGATGTTATGTCCCTGTAAGTAGCAACTTAGAGATATTTGAGGCCAGCCTTGGATACATGGTATCTTGGAGGGAGGAGGGGAGGAGAAAGAAAGAAAGAAAGAAAGAAAGAAAGAAAGAAAGAAAGAAAGAAAGAAAGAAAGGCAGACACAGAAAAAGGAAGGAAGGGAGAATTTAGTTTATAGTGGCTATCATTATCTGTAAAGCGAGGTGACTGAACCCACCCAGAAGATTCCTTTCGGCTATGTAACTTCAAACTCCAGTGAAAGAAAAATAATAATTAAAAGTGAGTTTTCAAAGCTGGATCTTGTCAGGTGCCTGCAGTCACTGCTATTTAGGGGGCTGAAGGAGGCTCCCTTAAGGCCAGGAATTTAAAACAAGCCTACATAATGTAACAGGGCCCCAACAGAGAAAAAGAACAAATTCTCTGAGCAGTCAAAGCAACAAGCGGAGTAAGAATCCCCTGAGAACAAGGACTCACGGGCTTCCTTTATAACCACTGGACAGCCGGGCGGTGGTGGTGCACGCCTGTAATCCCAGCACTTGGGAGGCAGAGGCAGGTGGATTTCTGAGTTCGAGGCCAGCCTGGTCTACAGAGTGAGTTCCAGGACAGCCAGGGCTACACAGAGAAACCCTGTCTCGAAAAACAAAAACCCACTGGTCAGCTGACGCTGGTCTCTGCAGGGTAAAAGAGACAGTGTATAGAATGATTCTTAGGGGGCCAAAGAAGGGGAGAGAATCAGGGAACAGGGAAGCTGATTTGGCTGGCCCAGGGAATGACCTGAACGTGGTTCTGTGGGTGGGAACAGGGTGTGCAAAGGACTCGGTAGCTTCTCCCCACGGCCACGCACAGTCACGTGGTGGTGGTGGGAGCGAGAACAGCAAACAGTGTAAACAGAAGGGCGACGGTTCGCCACGCACCTCGGAGCCGCAGCCCCTCCCGACCCCGCCAGGCCCACTCGTGGAACTCTGAACTGCCCACGAGCCCAGCACAAAAACCCTGGTTCCGGTTAACTACAGAACCCAGTAGAGGGTTGGAAAGCCGAGGAAACGCCCGCCCGTGGACACGCCCCCAGCCCGGCCCTGATTGGCTAGAGAATTTAAAGACCAGGCCGGTGATAGGGTGATTGTTCCAGTCCTAGTATTTGAATGTTCTTAGTGCTGGAGCTTCGCTGCCGGTCGGTCGGTCCAGATCGACTTTTTTCATCCAAAAGCCACAAGTGAGTCTGCGGGACCCTTGAGGTGGGAGACAAAGGACGCGATTGCTTTAGTGATCCTCGCTGGGAGAGGTACAGGTTCGTGGGCCAGACGGAGGGACGACGGATTCCTGGGCCTGGAGGTCCCTTTCCAAAGCACTGGAATCGCGTTGACCCTGATACCTCCTAACTGGTTTATGAAGGGATGTTTTCACCCCCAGCCACTCTCCTCCCCATCGCCCAACACGTGATTATTGTTCTGGGTAGACGTCCCTGACGAGTCCCTTGTTGGCCTGGGTGGGTTTCCTCGGCTGGCTTCTTTTCTAATGTCTCTCCTTGTTCCAGAGCGCTTGGAGTATCTTGGTGGCATCTCCTGTTACCAGTGGCAACCTGTTGACCCTAAGATGTCTGGACGGGATTTTCCGTCACGGCAGCCATACCAACCATCACATCCCGATTTCCTGTGACTTGTTTGCTCCGGTCTCTGCACGCCTGCAGAGGCATTGGAGATGCCTCCTAGCACCCATGCGGCGACCGATGAATGCAACGACGCGGAGCTGCGGTGCCGGGTAGCGGTGGAAGAGCTGAGTCCCGGAGGGCAACCTCGCAAGCGCCAGGCCCTGCGCGCCGCAGAGCTGAGCCTAGGTCGTAACGAACGCCGCGAGTTGATGCTGCGATTGCAGGCACCGGGGCCCGCGGGACGGCCACGCTGTTTCCCGCTGCGCGCCGTGCGTCTCTTCACCCGCTTCGCTGCGGATGGGCGCAGCACGTTGCGGATCCCCGGCAAGGGTGCTCCTGGGGCCGGCGCAGTGCAACTGCTGCTCTCCGACTGTCCCCCGGAGCGCTTGCGCCGCTTCCTGCGCACGCTGCGCCTGAAGCTGGCTGTCGCCCCAGGGCCGGGACCGGCCTCTGCCTGCGCGCAATTGCTCGGCCCGCGGCCCCGAGACTTTATCACCATCAGTCCAGTGCAGCCAGAGGAACTGCGGCGTGCTGCGACCATCAAGGCTCCAGATTCTGCGCTGGGAAAGCGGCCAGTGGAATCCCAGCCTAGTAAGGTGAGGACCAGAAAGGGAGTGAGGAGACCCAGGAGGCCCAAGGTTGGGGGAAGATAGCCGGCAGTATTAAGGAGACGGCTGGTGATTTGAAATGCCCGTCGTACATCATTTGAGTATGGTGACGGTAAGGTGTAAATCATCTGGATTAGATAAACTGAGGACAGGAAACTGAGATCTAGGTCACATCCAAAAAGATAGCGGCGGAGGAGACAAGGCAAGAAAACTTAAGAACGAGTATTAAAATCCCAGAGGAGAGGAGCTTTGGGGAAGCATGGAAAGGTAGTGAGTGGGTCAGAGACAGGCAATAACCCAATCACCTGAGGAGAAAACCGTCAGGTGTGGTCACCAATCTAAGATGCCCAGCGCTGAACTGGTGAAAAGCCAGAAATGGTGGCTAGTATCTGTTGAGATGTTCAGATGACCCGGACCGGCTCAAAGTTCCAAGTGAAGTCGAGCAAAGGGCCGTTCTGCAATGCATACAGACCAAGCAGCACCGCAGGTGGTTCTGAGACAGCCCTGTTCCTCCCAGGAAGCTCCAAGGTGGCCCCTGCCTGTGAAGAAGTTGCACATGCACTCCGCCAAACCAAAGCTTTCTGAAGAGCAGGCCGCTGTGCTGAGGATGGTTCTGAAAGGACAGAGCATTTTCTTTACTGGGAGTGCAGGTAATAGAGAAAGAATGGGGTGGTGGCCATCCCTAGGGTGCCATGGGGGAGCAGGCAACTCTGACTTTGCCTACTACCCAGGGACAGGGAAGTCCTACCTGCTGAAACAGATCCTCGGTTCCCTGCCCCCTACTGGCACTGTGGCCACTGCCAGCACTGGGGTGGCAGCCTGCCACATTGGGGGCACCACCCTTCATGCCTTCGCAGGTAAGTGTGAGCCCCTGGGCTTCGGTTAAGAGCAAGCCATACCTGTGGCAAAGGAGGGAGAGACGAGGGGAGCTGGGATTTCAGCGCAGACTGAATCGTGTCACTCATAGGCATCGGCTCAGGCCAGGCTCCCCTGGCCCAGTGTGTGGCCCTTGCACATCGGCCGGGTGTGCGTCAGGGCTGGCTGAACTGCCAGCGCTTAATCATTGATGAGATCTCCATGGTAGAGGCAGACTTCTTTGACAAGTTGGAAGCTGTGGCCAGGTCAGTGTACAGTGGGGGCAGTTACTGAGGTCTGAGTCTGGTTATTTGCCCAAGGGGTTTGCCCACCCAACACCTATCTCTAAAGCACTCTCTGCTCTCATCCAGAGCTGTCCGGCAACAGAAGAAGCCATTTGGAGGGATCCAGCTCATCATCTGTGGGGACTTCCTACAGTTGCCACCAGTGACCAAAGGCTCCCAGCAACCTCAATTCTGCTTTCAGGTACCGGTCACTCCCTAACCCTAACCTGTGCTTGTGGGGGACTTACACCATGATTCTGATCCTATGCTTGTGGGGGCGTCATCTCTGATCCCTAATTTGTCCCTGTCCTTTCCCCACCAGGCCAAGAGCTGGAGGAGGTGTGTGCCAGTGATTCTGGAGCTGACTGAGGTGTGGAGGCAAGCAGACCCAACCTTCATCTCTCTACTGCAGGCTGTGAGGCTGGGCAGGTGGGTACTGGAAAAGCGGCCATGGGATGGGGATGGGTCTATATTATTATGTTTGAGGGTGGCAGGCCTTGTGTAGCAGAGGCTGGTCGAGAATTTGGATGACCTTGAACTCCTGATCCTCCTAACCCTACCTCCTCAGTCCTAGGATTTACAAGCTTTTGGTACCCATACCTAGTCCAGGGAAGAGGGAGAGATGTTTGTCTTCAGGATTGAGCAGTCTGTACAGGAAAACACGGTTTGGGACAACTTAGGATAGAATGTAGTCAAGAATGTTATATAACAGCTGGGCAGTGGTGGCGCACACCTTTAGTCCCAGCACTTGGGAGGCAGAGGCAGGTGGATTTCTGAGTTCAAGGCCAGCCTGGTCTACAGAGTGAGTTCCAGGACAGCCAGGGCTATGCAGAGAAACCCTGTCTCGAAAAACAAACAAATAAACAAAAACAAAGCAAGCAAACAAACAAAAAAACCCAAACAGAATGTAGTCAAGAATGTTATATAACATCAATCAATCAATCAATCAATCAATCATTGCCATGGCATTGGGCATTGTAGCACAACAGCAACCACAGGATTCAAAAGGCTGAGGTGTAGGATAGTGAGTTTGAGGCCACCCTGGGCTGTTTAGGAAGACTCTATCTCAAAAAAACAAACAAACAAAAAAACCAAAAAAAACCCCAGCAAACCTACTCCTTAAACCTCACACAGAAACACAGGCTAGCTGTCAGGAGAGATGGTTCAGTCAGGAGCGTGCTTGTCCCACAACCATGAGGACCTGAGTTTAGAGTCCCCAGTGCCTGTGTAAAAAGCTGAGGTTGACAGCAAATGCCTGCAAATCCCTGTGCCAGGGAGGTCACAGCAGGAGAATTCTTGAGTTTGTTGGCCCGGGAAGTAAGCTCTAGGTTCAGGGAGAAACACTGTCTCAAAAATCAAACAAAGAAATAAAAAAGGGAGAAAGTATAGTGACACATGCCTTTAAATCAGCACTCAGGAGGCAGAGATCTCTGTGAGTTCAAGGCCAGCCTAGTGAGTCCAGGACAGTTAGGGCTACATAGTGAGAACCTGTCTCAAAAAAAAAAAAAAAAAAAAAAAAAAAAGCTAAAAGTAACTGAGGAAGACAGCATTGACTGGCTGGGGGTTGGGTACCAGCAAATCTTGTCCTGGTGCCCCTTTTGGCCTGTGCAGCAGGCCATACTGTCCCGACCTTTTCTGGTGTCCAGGGGATCTCTGATCTGACACTGCAGCCCCCACAGATGTTCAGATGAAGTGACCTGCCAGCTCAGGGCCACAGCTGCCCATAAGGTGGGGCGAGATGGAATTGTAGCTACGAGACTGTGCACCCATCAGGATGACGTGGCCCTTACCAACGAGAAGCGGTTGAAGGAGCTGCCAGGTAAATAGAATGCTTGGGCTTGACAAAACCAGCCAGGAGGGGCCATCAAACGGGTGCGACACTCCCCTCCACATCCCTGGCAAACTGGGCCCAAGCTCTATGTACATTTACAGACAAAACTGTAATCCAAAAGCTGTGGTGAGCTGGTTCCAAGGCTCCGGCTAGGCCTGAGCTGTCCCCAGTCCATCCCTCACAGACATCTTGATCTTATACATTTGTGGAAGCTGAGTCACAAGTCAATATATAACTTGTTTTCCCAACTCTTGCTTTTCCAGGTGAGGTACACAGCTTTGAGGCTGTAGACAGTGACCCTGAGCTAAGCCGGACCTTGGACGCTCAGTGTCCTGTTAGCCGTGTCCTTCAGTTAAAGCTGGGGGCTCAGGTGAGTGGGAAACGGGGGTGGGGGGTCCCCGATTATTCACTCTGCTGAGGTTATTGATAGTTGAGACCTACTGTGACCACTCCCCGCCCCCTTTCCTGTCTTCAGCTTTTCCTTCCTTTCTTCTTTTAACATCAAGAGCCCTGTCAAGCAATGCCACATTGGACAAGTGTCTTCCTTACTGAAGCTCAGATCCTAGGTGAAATGTGTCCCCATGGTAACATGCCCCATGATATGAGGTATACGACCCCTATAGTCGTATACCTTATAGATGGGCAACTTCTGACTCCTTCTTTGTGGGCATGGCCAAGAATGGTAGACTCTCCTCAGAGTCCATGGCAGGTGCTAGTGTCATTCCTCAAATTTTGTGGTCTTCTAGGCAAGCATAATCCCTGAATTCCCCACCCCACTTTTAAAAACAAGATAACTATGTAGACCCAGCTGCCCTGGAACTTGTTATGTTGACTACAGTGGCCTTGAACTCTGGCGATCCACCTGCCTCTGCTTCCTGAATGCACCAAACCCAGCTAGGTCTAACCCTTTTCAAAGTCCTGTGATGCAGGTTACCCTCCTGGATTTATCACCTCCTTTCTGGGCAATTTGATGACTACTAAGTCCCTTTGACACAAAATAAGGCCAACATCGTTTTCCAGGGAAATAAGATAGCCTGTCTCAGAGGTCACAGTCACCACAGTGATGGTTGTGCTAAGAATCCCCCACCCTCTCTCTAAACCCTAACTGCTAGAGGAGTCAGGCCCAGGGAGGGTCCCTCTCCATCCCTGCACTTCCTCCTCTGCAGGTCATGCTGGTGAAGAACTTGGCAGTGTCTCGGGGCCTGGTGAATGGTGCCCGAGGGGTGGTAGTTGGATTTGAGTCAGAAGGGAGAGGTGAGTGATGGTGGAGGGAGGGCCATGCTACTGGGGTTTATTTCACAGCAGGACAAACGGTCCTTAGGCTTGCTAAAAGGTAAGACTTCTCCATGCTTTCCTCAGGGCTTCCCCACGTACGATTCCTGTGTGGCATCACTGAGGTCATCCGCACTGACCGCTGGACAGTACAGGTCACTGGGGGCCAGCACCTCAGCCGGCAGCAGCTTCCCCTACAGCTGGCCTGGGCAATGTCCATCCACAAAAGCCAGGTGACTATCCGGTGCAGGGGTGAGCAAGATAGGACAGAGTGGGCAGGATATGCTGAGCCCAAGATGGCCTTAAACTCATCTTATAACTGTAGAGGACATTGGCTGGTCTTGGTCTTCCTACATCTGTCTCCTGGAGGCTGTTATTACAAGTATGCAGCACAAAGCCTGGCTTATGTGGGTGCTGCAGTTCAATCTGAACCCAGGGCTTCGTGCCTGTTAGGCAAGCATGCTACCAGCCAGGCCACGCCCCCCAGCCCCGTTCTCTTCTTTAGTGTGCGTCCTACGCCACATTCTTCTCTCCCTTTCTAGGCCCTCCTCTGCCGTTTCCTGACCATGACCAGAACAGGTTAACAGCCATATGGAGTGTAGATACAACTGGTAATAGTTGACGATTCACAGGCAGAAAACAAGGGTTTCTGATGTCACAGCTAGGGGAGAGGCAGAGTTTAGCTCTGTACAGACTTAGCTATGTACCTGTTTGATCATTGTCTGAGCTCTTTCTCTCCTCTGTCCCTAAGGCTCTCCTATGTTTAAGACTGTAGATGGGGGCTGGAGAGATGGCTCAGGTTAGGAGCGCTGGCTGCTCTTCCAGAGGTCCTGAGTTCAATTCCCAGCAACCACATGGTGGTTCATAACCATCTATAATCAGATCTGGTGCCCTCTACAGGCCTGGTAGGCATATGTGCAGGCAGAATAATGTATACATAATAAATAAATCATGAAAAAAAAAGACTCTGGATGGGTGAGGCCATCCAGGCACAGTAGCTGGGTCGGTGAAAGTCACTTAAATGTAAGAGACTTCAGGCAGAGTTGGGTTTAACTGTTCCTTTATCACCCAGGGCATGTCTCTCGACTGTGTGGAGATCACTCTGGGCCGTGTGTTTGCCAGTGGTCAGGCCTATGTGGCCCTCTCCCGGGCGCGTAGCCTCCAGGGTCTACGTGTGCTGGACTTCGACCCCACGGTGGTTCGGTGTGACTCCCGAGTGCTGCGTTTCTATGCCACCCTGAGGCAGCGCAGGGGCCTCAGTCTGGTAAGGAGTCACCCGAAGGCGGATCTCCCGGGTACGGGCAGGCTGAGAAGGAGGCCTAACAGTGAATCTTACTGACTCCTTTTGGGTGGAGGCTGAAGGGAAGAGGTGTTGGTCTTCAGGCTGTGGCCCTGGGGATTGAAGCAAACCGGTGCCCGGCTTTCTGGTTCTGACCTAGGAGTCCCAAGACGATGAGGAGGCAAACTCAGATCTGGAGAACATGGATCCAAACCTCTGACCTCAGCTGAAAGAGCAGACCAGCTTTTAGGTTTTTCATGGGTTAAGGCCCTAGAAATTAACTGGGGAAAAGCCCGTGTTTCTTCCCTCATTCAGCCTCTGGCAGGGTTAAGGGACACTGTCTCCTATCTATCTAACTAGCTTTGCCTCAGTTTCACCTGTTTCCCTGGAGAAATTACTTCCAGGGTTAGAAGCTAGGAATGGTAATGGTTACCAGAGGACAGAGCTCTCTGCAAAGGCTGCAGCACACAGCCACAGAGTTCTTAGCTGCAGACTGGAGAGGCAGTGCGGGCAGGTGCTGGGCGGCAGCTCCCCGTCTTATTACACTGCATTTATTTATTTTGTGTGTATGTGCGTGCACAGAGTACATGTGAAGATCGGAGGACAACCTGAGGAAGTTGGTTTTCTCTCTCCCCATGTGCGTTCTGGGGATTAAATTCAGGTCATAGGCTTGGTGGCAGGCACTTATCCTTGACGATCAATCGTGCTACCAGGGTCAGTTCTAATGTTCTTTATGTTATTATATAACAAAATATATAAGGCTGTGTACTTTATGAAAAAAAATGAGCCAGGCAGTGGTAGCGCACACCTTTAGTCCCAGCACTTGGGAGGCAGAGGCAGGCGGATTTCTGAGTTCGAGGCCAGCCTGGTCTACAGAGTGAGTTCCAGGACAGCCAGGGCTACACAGAGAAACCCTGTCTCGAAAAACACACACACACACACACACATACACACACAAAAGAACTATTTTTAATTAATATAAGCTCACAGTTCTAGAAGATTAAGAACATGGAACCAGCCTATGCTCAGCTTTGCTGGGGTTTGATGGTAGCTGGCAGTACATGGCGGGGGACACGTACAGGCAGGACCATGTGAGACAAGCAACAGAAGATAGTGATTCTGGGGAATGGCATTAATCCATGAGGGCGGGACCCCCTTGCTTTAATTACCTCCCATGCAATCCATCTCTTAAGGGTTACATCATCATAACACTGCTACACTAGGGACTCAGCTTCCAGCACATAAACCTTTAAGGAAAACCATCCAAACTGTGGCAGAAGCCTAGAGGGGATTCAGGCCAGACACAAGCCCAAAATAGAAGTTTAATTATCTTCACAGCTGAGCCAGCCCCAAGTAAACATCATTCTGAACGTAACTGCCAACAGACACTGCAAAATGTGCTGTGTTAGGGGAGAGGTCGTGTTTGAGGCGGATGTTCTCAGTTGTGTTTATTTAGGCCAAATAAAGTTGTGAGCTGTGTAACTGTGCCTCTGGGCTGGTCTCTCTCCCTCACGGAGGGAGCGCTTGTTCAGCCGCCTCAAGGACATGGATCACAGCAACCTGGCGTGAGGAGGGTCTTCTTGTAGCAACTGTCGTTTGGAAAACTGAGTTTTCTGCAGGTGGAGACAAACAATGGATCAACCAGGAGAGTAACTGTCACCCCCAAGTTAAGACAAAGATACTCTAGAGCAGTTCTAAGTTCGGACTCTGGCTTTGATGTTCTGATGGGGAGGGAGCCATCAAGGTTTTACAGTTTACCAAAAAGCATGGTGGAGGGGCTAGAGAGATGGCGTGGTGGTTACCAGCCTAGTATGTTCTTGCAGAGGACTGCAGTGCAGTCCCCAGAACCTACCTCAAACAGGTTATATAGATCTAGCTACCTTAACTCCAGCTCCAGGGTGCCAGAAAGGCCAGGGGTGTCAGATCCCCTCTGAAACCGGAGTTACAGGCGGCCGTGAGACACCTGACCTGGGTGCTGGAAATAGAACTCAGGACCTCTGCAATAGCAATTGGGTTTCTTGTTTGTTTTTGTTTTTAAACAAAATCTCAATTGTTTTGGGAGCTAGATGCTGAGGTGAAAGCCTGCTAGCCCAGAGAGGCAGAGAAAACACCCAGCTGACCTCCCTCCTCAGTCTCACCAGGAATGGCCTCTCTCACACAGTCTCAAAACAACCTCCTTCAAACTGAATGCCCCTCCCTCCTCCTGCCTGTGTGTCTGTACTGGTCCCTGACTCTCTCTTTCTCTCTTACTCCCTATGGTTTTTTTCCCTTAATAATTCTATTTCACCTCCTGTCAACTGGTTGCTTGCTCTGCCTTTTGGCCTAAGATTGACTTTATTTAATCCTGTTTACAATTAAGCAGAAAGCTGTTGAATTAAATTAGTTTGCTAAGGATGAGCCACACCACAACTAGAAACAGATTTTTCCAGTAAACAACACAATCTCAGGGTTCGCACTGTGACCAAAGAAACATCTTGCAACATTCCCCCACCCCTTTGTCTAAATAAAAAGGAAAGATTTTTAACTATAATATAGAAAAAAATATCTACCATAATGAAGCTCTTTCTGCCAAGCTTCCCACAATGTCCAGCTTGATTCTATTTGGCGGTGTAAGGATTAAGTATCTTTGAGTTCTAAATTCTGTAAAATGTTTGCGTCATACGGGTTCAGCCATTTGAATGAATGTTCAGAGCAGTTTGTAGTCCAGAGCTGACCTTTGGGTGGTGTTTGTCAGCTTAGTGGCAATCCCAGCTAAGTAGAACACAGCAGTCAACCCAAAAGTGTCCACTGTTTGCACAGAACCTGGTGGTAGAAGGGGCATGCGGCAGTTCTGTCCAGTGGTTAGCGTTCCCACAATCCAGGTGGATTAGTCATTGCAGTAACTCAAAGGTCACTGTTAGGAATGGTAGAAAAGATAAACGTTTTAAATGCTATACTCAGCAGGTCCCTAAAAGGTTTGAGGACCATAATCTATCAAGCACACCCAAGGTACACAGACTTGGTCCTAGTTACTTGCTTCAGACTCAAACCTGAGAACATGTACAGGAAACTTGATGAAGATTACTTTTAAAATTGGTATAATGCGCGATGAGAGAAAAATTATATATATATAATATATATATAATATATAATATATAATATAATATGTTATATATAATATATTATATATATTATATTATATATATAAATATATTGTATATAATATATTATATATAATATATAAATTATATATTATATATATAGTATATGGACTTAGAGGTAATATTTATACCTTAAGGAAAGTTTTAGTCAAGTAAAGGCCAAAAGATTGTGAGATTAGTGGAAATAGAACAGTCAGTCCTTTATTTCTTGTTTTCCTCTGTCCAGGTGGCTCTTCTGATATGAGCCAGAGATTTTGGATTTTTTTCTTTAACAGGCACGAGTGGGTTTAGAGAATCAAAGACAGCTTTAATTTCTAATTGAATTGGGGCCGCACAAAGCCCATTTACCACTTATGTCCGTAGGGGGCAGCAGAGACAAGCATTTGGGAATCCGCCATGGGCCTGCTGCTGGCAGGAAAAAAGAAAGGAGCGCCTGTCGGGGTTGTCCCGCCACGCCCCTCCCTGCGGCGGGGTTGACACCCCACCTCCAACAGCACCTCAGATGGTTGTCCAGTGGGAAGGGGCAGCTACTCGGGCAAGATGGTGGCACTGGTGCTAGTCTGGGGCCCTGAGCTGTGATTTCAGACCAGTCAGCTGGAGGTGGGTGATACTTCTTGGCCAATTTACCCTTCTTTGGGGGGACATTTTTTCTTCAGATGTTTCACTTGTCCATTGGTCTCAAGATTCCTTACTTAGATGCTTTTACTCTCCTGGAAAGATAAAAGCAAAACCCTGCTCCCATCCTAACTCTCAGGGGTTATTTTTTGGCAGCTTATATCTTTCCCAGAGCAAAATGGTTTGTTTTGTTTTGTTTGGCAACAGAAAAAGTATTATCTTCCAATTGAAATTTTGAAAAATATTTTGAAAATGTGAAACTAAATAGATCTTAGTATGTGTGGGTAAATATAGCTATATTCCCCTTTATAAGTTCAAGGTTTGAGTGTATTTATTTTCAGATCACAAAGGACACTCACTTTGAATTTCAGCCTGCCTTTTGCAAGTGGCTTTTAAATTTAAATCACTGTAGTTGTTATGTGCCTGCCTCTTCTTCCCAAGTGTCAGTAGTGAAGGTATGAACCACTGCCTGGCCTCTATTTCCCCTTATTTTTTATTATTAGGGTTAAGCTTGCAAGTTTTTCCCATTTGTATTTATCATCCTCAATGGTTTATTCTGAATTCGTTCCCTGGAAAAATTTAATATTCTAGTCTTAATTAAACATGATGCCAATTTGCGCACTATTTCATTATTTTCAGACATTTTGTGTCTCGCCTGCATGAGCCACACAGAGCTCGATGTCTTTGCTAAGGTTTGCTAGGTTTTGTCATTTCTACTCACGCCACCCAGGACCAGGTATCCTTGCCATTTATCTGCCAGTTGGTATTTTTCCATTTTGATGACCATATAGCTGTACGATTGCACACACCATGAACTGAAGAAGATGGAGATTTTCTTTTTGCTTTCCCAGTTGTTCGTCTTACAGCCGATACTGTGCTGATTTTGTGGTCCCTTTGTCAGCATTGGCCGTTCCATTCTCTGCCGTTTTCTATTAGCTTTGGTTCCATCAGTGGCTGATGAGGTATCAGTAAACCACACGTTAGCGAAAAGTTGTGACCATTCCGTTGGTCCCTACAATCCAATGGGTGCCTCTTTGGGGGAGAGGTGAGCTGTTTAGGCAACTGAGGTATCTCCTCAATGCCAGAGGCACAGCCCCCTTTGCTGCCATATCCTGGTCACAAAGGGTTTCAGATAGGTACCACATTATGTGCCTTTTTTTTTTTTTTTTAATCTCAGTCATTTGATTTTATCAATGAGGACTCGGGAGCCAGATGCTGGGATGGGAGCCTGCCAGCTCAGAGGGGCAGAAAAAGTGCCAGCTGAGCTTCCTCTCCAGCCGATGACCCGCCAGGAATCTCCTCCCTCACAGTGTCTCAACCTCCTTCAAACTGAATGTCCCACCCTTCTACTTCCTGTGCTTCTCTATCCATCTTCCTGCTGCCCTCTTACTCTCTATGGGTTGGTTGGTTGGTTGTTTTTGGTTTTTCGAGACAGGGTTTCTCTGTGTAGCCCTGGCTGTCCTGGAACTCACTCTGTAGACCAGGCTGGCCTTGAACTCAGAAATCCGCCTGCCTCTACCTCCCAAGTGCTGGGACTAAAGGCGTGCGCCACCACTGTCCGGCGATGGTTTTCTTAATAACCCTATGTCAACTTCCTGTCAACGGGTGGCTTGCTCTGCCTCTTGACCTGTGGTTGAATTTATTTAATACTGTTTACAATATTCAAGCAGAAAGTTGTTGGATTAAATGTGTGTGCTAAGGCTGATCTACACAACAATTAAAAACAATTTTTCCAGTAAATAACATAATCTTGGGGTTCACTGTGTGAGCAAATATCTTACAACAAGCAGTACACACTCCTAACCACAGAGCTATCCCTCTCACCCCTGAAGAGATGTTTTCTTGCTTCCCAGAAGTCACACAGGAGAAGACATCTGCCTAGACCACCTGGGTGCCTGAAGGGCCTCCTTAAGCATTCTTGTGGTAAAGCTGTGCCTGGAAGGCCTGCACAACAAAGGCAGGTGTGCTCCCTGAGGGACCTGCAGACATCGCTGCCCCTGAGGCAGGGATGCATAAACCTAGCAGTTCTTTATTTTGGGGGCATCTATCCTGGAATGTACATCCCTGGGGGCTCTAGTGAGACCTCACCTGAGTCAGGAATCAAGACTGTCTACATTGAGGATGATGACGCAGGGCTTCAGTGGCTGCTGACACACGCAATGACCACCACCCACAAGTAAGAGTCACACACACACACACACACACACAATCTATCTATGGTGTACAGGGAGAAGGGACAGCCTATCTAGGTACCCCACACCCTGGCAACCCTGTCACCTTCCTGGATGCTCCCAGGAGATTCTCTCCCCAATCTCGAGGACCCTCCTTTTCTGCCTCTTCCCCACGGTATCATCTCAAGGATGTGGGTCTAGAAAGAAAATCCAGCTAGGCCCTGGGCAGCTTCAGGATTTTAAACAAAGAAGCCAGTGTGAGTGAGGACTGATTTAGAACAGGGAAAAGGAGGAGAGCAAGCAAACATATCCCCAGTGTTCCTCTTACCCAGATAATGACAGGAACTTCCTTGTGAGATCATGGTTTTTTTTTTTTCAATATTTATGAAAAAATATTTATTGAAAAAAATTGGATCTATCCTGGAATGTACATCCCTGGGGGCTCTGGTGAAACCTCACCTGAGTCAGGAATCAAGTCACCCCTCATGTGTTAGGTGCTGGGCTCTGCACTGTAGATCCCAGAGTACACAAGGCTTATACAGCCCACCTCAGGGTACTGAAGGAAACGTACAACAATGAATGAAACACATTGGAACACGGTCCCAGCCACTAGGACAATGGTACATAACCAGAAAGAGAGTTCAGGGCCCTCTAAAGGAACAGAACCAATAGAATGTATGTGTATGTGCATGTGTATAAAGCGTATTCATTAGAATGGCTTAGAGGCTGTGGTCTGACAATGGCTGTCTATCAATAGAAGGCCCAATAATCCAGTAGTTGTTCGGTGTACGAGGTTGGATGCCTCAGCTGCTTTCCAGTATATGCTGGAATCTTGAAGTAGACTCTAATGCCAATGAAGGCATGGACTTGCCAGAAAGAGAGCAGACAAACCTAGGCCACCAGCAGGAAGTGTGGCCCAGATTAAAGGTGGATCTTACTACCTTAAAAGATCCAGGTTAAAAGTCAGTCTCCCACTTCAAATAATCAAATTTAAGAAGAAGAAAAAAATCTGTCACAGGTGTACCCAGCCACCTGGGTTTTAGTTAATTCTTGATGGAGTCAAGTTGAAAACCAAGAGTTGTTATCACAGATGGTCATGGAGAGGGACTCTGAGGAGAGGACATCTGACAGACCAGAAGCAGAGCGGCCGGCGGGAGCCCAGCAGAGGGAGATGGACAGAACACAGCCTCTCTGGCCTGGACCTGTTTCTAGACTGAACAGCCCAGATCAACCCTTCTAGCCTTGGCTCAAGCACTGTTCCCCATTGGGCAGAACGGTCTACTCCTGAGTCTGAGCACACGCGCTTGCGCTGGGCTGTCTGTCGTCAGCCACAGGACTGTTCCCGTCACTAGGTGGAGCACCGGCCTCTCAGAGGTGGAGCACAGGCGGAGCACAGGCCTCCCAGAGGTGGAGCACAGGCCTCTCAGAGGTGGAGCACTGGCCTCTCAGAGGTGGAGCACAGGCCTCTCAGAGGTGGAGCACTGGCCTCTCAGAGGTAGAGCACAGGCCTCTCAGAGGTGGAGCACTGGCCTCTCAGAGGTGTAGCACAGGCGGAGCACTGGCCTCTCAGAGGTGAAGCACTGGCCCCTCGGCAGGACAAAGCAGCTGTCAGATATGTACAAAGATGAATGAATGAAAGGAAGGAGGAATGCAGTTGGAGCTTACGCCTGCTCTCTAGGGGACACCTTTCCTACTTGTCTCCATCCTACTAATGGGATTTCCCAGCCCCACTCTCCCACAATGTCAGTGTGGATGAGAGAGAATCAGTTTTTAAAAATTTATTTATTTTATGTATGTGAGTACACTGTTGCTGTCTTCAGACACACCAGAAGAGGGCGCCAGATCTCATCACAGGTGGTTGTGAGCCACCATGTGGTTGCTGGGAATTGAACTCAGGACCTCTGGAGGAGCAGTCAGTGCTCTTAAGCACTGAGCCATCTCACCAGCCCACTTCTTTTCTTATAGAGGCAGGAGGTCTCCCATTCTAGGATGGTCTCATATATTCAGGGCTAGCCTTAAACTCCCCATGTATGATCCCCTTGAACTTCTGGTCCTTCTGCATCCTCCTCTGGAGTGGTGGGATTACGTGGTGCACCACCATGCTGAGCTTCTGCAGTCTAGCCTGGACTACAAAGCAAGTTCCAAGATAGCCAGGGAAGGTATAGAGAAACCCTGTCTCTAAAATAAAATAGCAATAACAATCAATCAATCAATCAATCAATCAATCAATCAAGGAGACTCTGAACATTTCGTGGACTATGAGAGTATGATCCCATCTCCTGCCTGGGTGGGGTGGTCAGTTATTTAGGAGGCTATGCCTTGTAAGACTCTGGTCTATCTTACTCATCCCTGCTGGTCAATGGTTGCAGCCAGACCCTCCTACTCTAAGCACTTACACCACTAGAAGGCACCAAGGAGTCATCCAACACTTCTCTGGAAACTGCAAATCCTTTGTTCCAAATGAGCCTGAGTGGGGCACACCCTCACCTCAGGAGCTGGGGGCCAAGTCACTGTTGAGCTGGAAGGTTTTTATTTTTGTTTAGAAGCCTCCACTGGGTGTGTGCACAGGAGCTCGTTTTGGGGGTTCTTTAGCCCCCACCCCTTGTTCTTTTTCTGAGAGGAGGGTGGGACAACTGTTTCTACCTTTATGGAGAAAGCACCCTGATGTATGAGCAGCTGGTGCCTTGGCCAAGGCTGTGTTGCTAACTGGGTCTAACGTAAGCCCCATTTACAGGGTTCACAAAGGCTGATTCCTGTGTTTAAGTACTGGCTCTCCCCTTTTTTCAACTGTGACTTTAGGGGTTCAGCTTAAATCTTCTGAACCTTGGTGTGATCAGCCAGTCAACAGAATCAGAACAACTGGGCCCGGAGACACAGTCCATAGAGTGCATACCTTTAACTTCAGCATTTTGGAAGCAGAATCAGATAAGTCTCTGGCAGTTCAAGGCTAGCCAGGGCTACTTAGCGATACCTTAGTCTCAGTCAAACAAAATAAATTCCTGAAAGGCTGAAGGAGAGCCAGGTTGGGACCTCCGTGAGGCAAACCCACCAGATTGGTTCATATTGACCTTATTACCTAAGGGGTTATACTTACTAGGTTACTTCCTACCCCACATACATAAGCTTCCCTCCTCAAACACCACTCAGGTGGCCTCAGACTTCCCTCCCACCTGCCTGCTGTAGGGCCAGGAGTGCCCACCCACTGTGAGTGGAGCAAGTCTCCCCCTCCCCCCAACAAATGGGAGGTACTATATATTAAGGGCCGTCTTTTCTCTGGCCGCCTTCCCACCAGAACAGCACTAAGTGGGGACCCTGACCTAGTTTACAGCTTGAGGGTGGGTGGTCCATGGGGACAAAGCTGTAAATGACAGAGCCACGTTGGGCGCCCAAGAGAATTTTTTTTTTTTGCCCCCTAGTGTTGCCCCTTAAATTCCACAGGTAAGATGCTATTTTGCTATCGCAAGTGTTTGCTAGGACACCATGCCAGCAAAACTCCCACTTCTTTCTTGTTTATTGTCTCACTGTGACTCCCTGATTGGCCTTCAACTTGCTATGTAGACCAGGCCGGCCTTAAGTCCACAGAAATCTACCTGCCTCTGCCTCCCAAGTGCTTGAATCAACGGTATATGTCACACCCAGTCAAGACTCCCATTATCGCATTCTCAGTCTCAGCCCAGACCGAGCAGTGGGGTTGCACGGTGCCTGAGTCCCAGGGGGCTAGCTGCGCATGTGCAACTGTACAGGACACCCCACCTTCCGTTCCTCAGCCCTTTGCCTCTCAGCATCCCCACAGATGCCTGCCACACCCCCTGGCACCTTCACCTTCTTCCTCACTGGTGTTGAGTTCAGTAAGCAGAGTACCAGCTCGCCCGGGGAGATGCGGAGAGAGGCAAGGCAAGCATCCAGGTACAAGCTGGGGTAGGGAGAGCAGACAAGGGCAGGACCAGAGCTCTAGGAACTGGTGTCAGAGAACCACAGCACTGTCCGCTCTGCCCTCTGTACTTTTTTCCATCCCTGGGGTTTAAAGATCGCACCATCGGCTGGAACTGTGGAGCTGTGCTCGGTATAAAAAGGCTGTTCACGCCCCGGGGAAGCTCTTATCCGTTGCTCTCTCCTCCTCCAGCGCTGCCTCCTCCCACCCCTCACACTAGGCCCTGGCACAACACACCATGCCTATTTAAGGCAAATCTCCTTATCTTTTAAATAACATTCTCTCCTTGTGAAGAAGGCCAGGCCAGAGCTTAGGAAAAGCGGGGCGGGGCACTGACCGGTTTCTCAGAGGACGGGGGAGTGCGGAGCAGGGCTGGGAGGTGCAGATGTGGGTTTCTCTTCCACAGGATGTCTCCGGAAGACCTGAGACCACCACTTCCAGCATTCCATTTGGTTCTCAGGACTGGCTCAAAACCTGGAGGGAGGGCCTCCCAGAATGCTACAGTGTGGCCGCAGCTGGGGTTCCGGTGGGAAGAGGTAGAATTCTGAATGCAGGGGAATGTAGGAGTGACCACTGACTGGCCTCACTGACAGCCCGGTTTAAGGATGAAAGACAACTGCTATTCGATTCTGTAACTCGGGGCTCAGAGAGTCCAAGAGACCTGCCAAGGGCAACACAGCTAGTGAACACAAGGATTGCTGTTTCTCCCCTGCCCTGCCTGGTTTCTTGTGCTTGGGTTACCGGACAGTAGTACCCAGTGGTAGCGTCCCAGCCAGGCACCATTTAAAGCCACACCACCTTTGTGTTTGGACCTTGTAGGTCCAGCAGACCACCGTTTCTCTTGCCTGGATCTCTGCCCGCCGCTACCAGAATTCCTTCTTTTCCCCTTTTGCTCTTGGTATATTTTTGCCCCAGGCAGCACCCCTCTCCCCCATCTCTGCATTTCCAAACCCCTAGGGTCCCTGAATGACTGAGATACCTTTTCCAGTGTTCAAATGGAGACCTGACTTCAGGGATCTTTAACAGATCACGTTGCTTGCACACTCCGCAGGTGTGTGAGCTCCAATGGATTAGGGAACAAGTGGAGGAGGAGAGGCCCTGGCTTGGCTTTCTTCAGGATACTTGAAGCTGGAAGAGTTGCAGTGGTCCAGCCCAGTGACTTTGGAGTACACATCAGCAGGCTGTAGCCCTGAGAATGGGGAGGAAAGCCCTTGGGGTCCAAAGTGAGACAGAAGTTTAGGTTGGTCTGATGAGAACCACAGATAACCTCACATGAACCTCAGTTCCTTGGGTCCCCTGAAGGAGATTCAGCCAGTCTTGATGTTTATGTTAAGGAGAGGGGGATAGTCCTTCCTTCCTTCCTTCCTTTTTCCTTCTATTCCTCTTTCTTCCTGAGACAGGGTTTCTCTGTGTAGCCCTGGATGTTATAGAATACCCTCTGTAGACCAGGCTGGCCTCGAACTCAGAAATCCACCTGCCTCTGCCTCCCAAGTGCTGGGATTAAAGGCGTGCGCCACCACCACTGCCCAGTGCTTTGGTGAGGTCTTTCTAGTCTGGTTCTACTATGAGCCACTTTACATCCTTGGTCAAACCTCTTTCCTTCTTTGGGTCTCTGTCACACAGATGGAGAACAAGGGTTTATTTAGCTTCACTCTTTGTGAATTTCACATCATGCACCATAATCCCATTCATCTCCCTGTCCCTCCATATCTATCTTCTGCCCTTGCAAACCCCTCCTGATTAGAAAATTTTTAAAAATTTAAAAATTACAAAAATCTCACAGTGGAAGCTGCAGTGTGACAGTGTGTCCCACAGTACACTTTTGTGTCCAAACATCTTTACTTGTAAATGTTCACTGTAATGGTCCGAGGCCTCTGGCTTCTGCTCCTGGCTTCTCACTGGGACTCCTCCTGGACATCCTGTTGTTGCCCTGGGTCATGGAGCTCCTGCAGATTTGGATCTGCAGGACCCCAGCCCCTTCATGTGCTCCAGTAGTTCATAGACGGGGTAGATGTTGGGGTGAGCCAACTCAAAGCCCTGGATCTGGGCCTGGGTGGAAGCTGAGTTGGTCAGCCTGCCAACAGTCCTGCACTTGTGCCACCAGGGCCAGCTTTCAAGGGCCAGTATTTTCTGTTGTTTCAGAAGATTTGAGTTTGGCTCCTAGTACCCACATCAGGGAGCTTACAACCACCTGTAAATCCAGCTGCAAAGGATCTGACACCTTCTTCTGGCCTTCGAAAGCACCTCATTTCTGGACACGGCTCATGCAACACAACCCTCCCAACACACACACACACACACACACACACACACACACACACACACAAATAAATCTCAAACAGAACAAAACAATCCAACTTACATTTGGAGGGCTTTGGAGACTCTTCCCTGAGGAGCTTGGGCAATGCTGGGTCCCCTGGCCTGTGGCCCTAGCTTCTCTACTAGAAAGTATAGCTGCCCACTTGCCCACTCCACCCCAAGTCTTCTTCATTCACACTGGTTTGGCTCAAGCCCCAGTCCTTCCTAGAGAGACCAGTCCCCTTCTATAGGACAGACAGACAGACACACACACACACACACACACACACAGAGAGAAAGAGAGAGAAAGAGAGAGAGAGAGAGAGAGAGAGAGAGAGAGAGAGAGAGAGAGAGAGAGAGACTTCCACCTTCAGGCCTCCACCTGCAACTCCTCCCATCCCATGAGAATGCAGACCTGGGGGTTCCTGAGCACCCTATTAGCAGGGCACTCACTGTAGGGATGGTAGGGTCTGTGGTTTTCATGTGAGATCATTTTCGACCCTCAGAATTATCTTCACTGCCAACTGTAAAAAAACGCTTGAGTCGGGCCTCAGAGGAGATTTCCAACTCAAAGTTTTGACAGTGTCTACCCTGTTTCAGTGACTGACCAAATGGACTCTCAGGACAGCCCTACCCTCAAGGCCCAGGGAGGAGAAGCTGGTAGGAAACAGAAGCCATTCCAACTATGAAGAAAGAAGCCAGGACCTCAATGTTCAGCAGAGTGAACACTGCTTACAAATGACAGGATGTTGGAGAGCCATGCTCTGAAGCTTCAGTTTCTTCGTTAGTAACAAAGGGATGGTTTTTACCCAAGGACATGAGAGTCAAATGATGTATACAGACTGAGCAGCTCAAAGCCCGGCACCTCATCAGTGCACACACAAAATGGTAAGACTAGGTACAGTGGTGCGTGCTGTGGTCCCAGCTACCGGAGAGGCTTAAGTGGAAGGAGAGTTGAGCTCAGCCTGGGCAACACAGGGCTAGGGAGGCGGCCCTGCAAGGAAAAGCACATCCTTAGAACACACTGATGTGGCATAACCCCAGAATTCCTATGTGAGAAGGGAGATAGAGACAGGACTATCTCAAAGTTCATGGGCCAAGTAACCTGAAGCACACAGCACAGGAGCAGAAACGAGAGATCCTGAGAGCCTCAGCTGTGCAAGGTGACACTGTCCTGACCTCCACCATGTAAATAAACATGGGAATATAAGTCACCTAGACTTACGGCACACATGTGCCCTCCCACATGTAAATAAATGAAACATTTCATCAGAAATAAGCAGAAACAAGTAGCCATAGCTCTTGGGGTGTTTTGCAATGTTACGATTGGACCCAGGGTGTTAGCTCATGTTGGGCAAACTCTCTACTACTGCTATGGACACCTGTTGGGTCGTCAGACTTGGAGGTCGTTAGCCAGAGGTGGTCAGAAGATAAGGTAAAAACACCAAGTCTCAAACATGGTGCGAAAACGGTTTAACATGTATTATCTTACAGAGATCTGTTTCTTCCTCTGTCAAAAGCTAGGAGTTTGAGATAGACGTTTCCCGAGTCCTCTACAAGTCACTGAGAACTGTTAAAAAAAAAAAAAAGTTTAAAGTAAAACTTTTGACTTTATCAAAGAACTTCTATCTCGTTCTGTTTACATTCTAATAGTTGTTTTGCTTCTTTTGGTCCTGAAGAATGAACTCAGGGCCTGGTATATTCTAACAGCTGTCAATGCTCACAATCGGATTTGTACCTAGAACACGGAAAAATGCTGTATCTTTCTTTGTTCCACTTGTTTTGCAATGGTCTCACTTCACTATACAGCGCCTGGCTGGCTTGAGCTCACTCTGTAGAATAAACTGGCATCAAATTTTCAGTGATTCTCCTGCTCTGCCTCTCCAGTGCTGGGATTAGAGGCCTGTACCACTATGTCTGGCTGAGACTCTCTCAAGAGTTTCAGGCAGCACTAAAGGCTGGGAGGATGCGCCTCGTGAAGGCGGTGACATCATGGAAGCTAAGCTCTGGCTTCTGCCCAGCATCCAGTTCCGTGGGACTGTGTGAGGCCCAAGGCTTGGGTCTGGAACTCGTCAGCCTCACCTGTCAGACCTCCTCAGGCCAGTATGCAGAGGTCTGCTGTTGTCACTAGAGACAGCGTGGCTGAAGAAGAGTCAACTGTGGTGAGGGTCTAGAGGCTTGTACAGGCCAAGCATACCCAGTATGACTGTCCCCTGTGTGACAAGCACTGGGAAGAATTCAGACTCATTCTTTCACACACTTACCCATTCATCTTAGTATTAATAAATATTCAGCAGCTGGGCAGACGGTGTACACTTGTAATCCCAGCATTCAGGAGTTGGAGGCAGGAGGATTAGGGACCCAAGGGTTACACAGTAAGTTCCAGGCCTGGGCTTTTTGATTTTTTGACTTACTTCAAAATAATCAAAAACAGAAATTACTAACTGGGAGGCTGAGGCAGTTTGCAAGTTTGAGGCTACCTTGGGCAAAAAAAAAAAAAAAAAAAAAAAAAAACCCAGTAGCAAGAACAGTTAAAAGAAAGCAGAAATGTGTTAGGAAATAGAGAAACTCAGTACTCTATAGAATTGCCTAAGAAGGCCTTGTTTGAGCTGAGAAAAGCACAGATGGCTACAAAGAACATTCTAAACAGAAGAAAGGGTTTGTTTTTTGTTATTTATTTAATGTATCTGAGTATACGGTGCTGTCTTCAGACACACCAGAATCGGACATCACATGGTTGTGAGCCACTGTGTGGTTGCTGGAACTTGAACTCAGGACCCCTGGAAGAGCAGTCAGTGCTCTTAACCTCTGAGCCATCTCTCCAGCCCAGAAAAGGGTTTATATAAAGCACTGACCGGGAAGCTTTGAATATCTGCAGAACCTTAAGACCAGTGTAAAGTGGTCATGTGGCAAACTCCCTCCTAATAAATGCCAGTTGAGCAAATCAAAAAATGACCTCAGCCAGACAAGGTGGCACACACCTATAATCAATCACAGCACTCAGAGGCCAAGGCAGGAAAGTCCCAAGTTCAAGGCTAGTCTGAACTATACAGCAAGACCATTTCTGCAGACAACCAAAACAGCAAAGATGACCATAAACCCCACAAACACCTAAATATTTCCGCTTCCAGTCTAGATACCTTATATTCCCACGTAAGACACATAAATACCATTTCCACCTAGAACATTTAAGAAACAAGGATTCTCTAGACACTGAAAGCCAGACAAGGAAAAACAGCGGCTGCTCAGTAGGAAACAAGACAGTAAGTTCTATGAATGTTTCACCATGTTGCCTAAACAGTTTCCAGGGGTCAGCCTGGGGAGGAGACACTCATCTGGGGCAGTCTGGAGCAGTCTGGGGCAGTCTGGGGCAGTCTGGGGCAGTCTGGGGCAGTCTGGAGCAGTCTGGAGCAGTCTGGGGCAGTCTGGAGCAGTCTGGAAAGCCCTCTTCATTGTCAGAGAACTAGAAAGGAAGACTATGTACACAGTTGCATGTATCTAAATATTTAAAAAATTGGAGAGTAGGGGCAAAACACTGAGTAACACGAGAGGCCTCATATTCAACCTCAACACTGCAAACACAGAAAGACGACACAAAACACTTGAACGGAAACTGTACACAGAAGGCCTCTAACTGAAAATCCTACTGGCTGGTCTCGCACAGGGATGGAAACCAGCCAGCTGACCACACAGAGACTGTGGCTCGCACTCGCACTCGGCACCCCAGCACTTGTTAGGTAGAGGCAGGAGGATCATCCTTAACTTCTTAGTGAGTTCAAGACCAGCCTGGGCTACATGAGATTCTACTGTTAAACGGTGTCTGTGTGTACACAGTGGCACACGCCTGCAATCTCATCTCTTAGGAGGATGAGGCCAGAGAATTGCTATAAATTCAAGGCCAGCCTGGTCTATATATGGAACTCGATGTTACCCGGGGTTAAAAAATAAAAAACAAAAAAATAAAAAAAAAAAAAGAAAACTATAGTACAGTTTATATCTCTGAATATCTAAATATATATCTAAATATCTCTAAATAACATAGATACAGACATTAAAAACAATTTCTTTCTTCCCCTTCATGTTTTATGTGTTTAGGGTTTTGTTTTGGCCTGCATGTGTCTGTGTACAACATGCATGTCATGCCTGCTGAGGCCAGAAGAGGGCATTGGACCCCATGGGACTAGAGTTACAGATGCTTAGGGGCCACTATGTAGATGTTGGAAATTAAACCTGGGTCCTCTGCAAGAAAGACAAGCGACCTTCACCTCAGGGCCGTCTCTCCAGTCCCTAGTCTTCAGGCCTTTAGCACGTGTTTTCTAGCTGGGTGTGATGGCACATGTCTTTGATCTCAGCACTCGGGAAACAGACAGATTTTTGTGAATATAAAGCCAGAGTCCCAGGATAACCAGGGCTGCATAGAAAGGCCCTGTCTCCTGCCTCAAAGTCACCAAGACAAACAAGCAAAAGCCCCATTCTCCAGATGGACCCCATGTCTGTGTGTGGAGGGTTCTAAAGAAGGCGTGATAAAAATACCACCTGACTCTCTTTTTTAAAAAAAATTATTATTGTTGTTATTATTATTATTATTATTATTATTATTATTATTATTTTGGTTTTTTGAGACAGGGTTTCTCTGTGTAGCCCTGGCTGTCCTGGAACTCACTCTGTAGACCAGGCTGGCCTCAAACTCAGAAATCCGCCTGCCTCTGCCTCCCAAGTGCTAGGATTAAAGGCATGCGTCACCACCACCCGGCTATTATTATTATGTGAGTACACTGTAGCTGGCTTTTACATCCCATTACAGGTGGTTGTGAGCCACCATGTGGTTGCTGGGAATTGAACTCAGGACCTCTGGAAGGGCAGTCAGTGCTTTTAACCACTGAGCCACCTCTCCTGTCCAGCCACCCAACTCTCAATGGGGGTCTAAGATTCAGCCTCTCATGACAAAGGAGTTAATATATTGAACACTCTTGTGTCACACACATTGACCCTGCAGCCTGGTGCCAGATTTTACTGGGACACCAAACACTCTTGTGTCACACACATATTGACCCTGAAGCCTGGTGCCAGTGGGACACAGCCATGCCCACTTGTTTTTCGATTACACATGGCCGCTTTTCTACTCTAGTTACAAGGGCTGACTGTAGTAGCTATAACAGACATGTAGTTTTGTGGCTCACAGAGTCCTATGACACAATCTCTTCAAGGTGATAATTATGCCGAAGTGTCCTAGCTGGTTCTTGTCAAGTTGACACAAACCTAGACCTATCTGGGAACGGGGAATCTAGAGAAAATGCCTCCTTAAGATTGGCCTGTCATCAAATCTCTGGGGCATTTTCTTGACTGGTGATTGCTGTGAGAGAGTCCAGTCTCCTGTGGGTAGTGCCACCCCTAGGCAGGTGGTCCTGGGTTGAACAAGAAGGCTGAACAAGCCAGTAAGCTTCCACCATGGCCTCCATTTCAGTTCCTGCCTCCAGGATCTTGTCCTAACTTTCTCAGTGATGAACCCTTCCTGGGAGTGTAAGATCAAATAAACCCTTTCCTTCTCAAGCTGTTTTTGACCACCCTGTTTTATCACAGCAATAAAAATCCAAAATAAAACAAGATGAATTCAAGCCCAGCATGGTGGTGGTACATGTCTTTAGTCCTAGCACTTGGGAAGCAGAGGAAACTGGATCTCTGAGTTCAAGGTCAGCCTGGTCTACAGAGTGAGTTCCAGAACAGCCAGAGCTACACAGAGAAACCCTGTCTTGAAAAAAATCAAACCAAAATAAACAAGCAAATACCAACCCCAAAAGAAAAAAAAAAGAAAGAATGAGATGAGAAGCCCCTAACTTTTGACTCTGAGTCTTCTCTTTTACTTAACTTTTCTTATTTTTTTTTTCCCCAGGATGTGGAAATACACTCCCCGCCCCCTGTCCCCTTCTCTTCTGCTTACTCCAGCCTGGCTTGCTTTGGCCCAAAGGTTTATTTGTTTATTATATGTAAGTACACTGTCGCTGTCTTCAGACACCCCATAAGAGGGCGCCAGATCCCATTACAGATGGTTGTGAGCCACCATGTGGTTGCTGGGATTTGAACTCAGAATCTCCGGAAGAGCAGTCAGTGCTCTTAACCACTGAGCCATCTCACCAACCAGTGGTAATCCTACTTTTAATCCTACACTCAGGAAGTAGAGGCAGGCAGATCTTGGTAAGTTTGAGGCCAGCCTGGTGTTCTACACAGTAAGTTTCAGGACAACCAGGGCTACATAGAGAGACCTTGTCTCAAAACAAACAAACGAAACATGTCTTTAGTGTGCCCCAGCATGCACAGGGAGGTCTGAGGACAATTGTGGAAACTGACCAGCCAGGGCTAGAGAGACCATGTCTCAAAATACATATTCAGTGTGTGCCACAGGTCGCATGTGGAGGTGTGAGGATACTTTGTGGGAGCTGGTCCTCTGCTTCCACCATGAGGGTATAGAAATTCAACTGCCCCCCAGGCTTGCCGCACGAACTATTATCTACTAAGTCATCTTGAAGGCCCAAGACTTGTTTTGAAAATACCTGCTAGAACCAGCTGTTGCTGGGTCTGGTTGTAGGTCATTATGTGCATGTATCCACATGCACACAAATATCATGTGTATTTTTTTGTAGTTGCTATGTTGTTTTTTTTGTTTTTTTGTTTTTTTTTTTTTTTTGAAGATAGGGTCTCACTATATAGCACAAACCAAGCTCAAACTTGCAATCCTCCTGCCTCAACTTTCTAAGTGCTGAGATAAGAGATAAGGTACCATCATACCCTGTCATATGTGACTATAAACTTCAGTCACAACTCTGGTTGTGGGGACAAACAGAAAGACTGGGGAAAAGTCTCTTTAAGGCCTTTTTGTTTGTTTGAGTCAGGGTTTCTCTGATCCCTTGGCTACTGAGACTGGCCTCAAACTCCTTTTGGTGTTTTCTACCCTCCTTCTCTCTCTTCTTTCCCTTTTACATGGCTGAAGATTGGCCTCAGCCTTCTTTCTCCCTCTCTCTTCAGTGTGGGCAGGGCTCTGCTAGTGAGCTGCAACCCCACCCCCTGCCAGCTCTGCTCCAGGGTCTGCGTAGCTGTTTGTTGTACACATTTCAAAGAACTCTGAAGGTTATATGCCAAAGGCAAGAGAAGCATACTGCAGTCCCACTCCTCAGAGTTGGAGTTTCCTCCTCAGCTTCCCTTTCTAGGCACTGCTGACCTGCAATACTTCCCAAACCCTTTCCTATCTGGACAGCAGCCTTATTCCTGATTCCTGGTGTTCTTCCCTCCTGTCCCACCCCATCCCTATTCCTTCCCTCTTCTTCTGTTTTTTTTTTTTTTTTTTTTTTTTCCTTTTTTCTTTTTTTTTGAGATATGGTTTCTCTGTGTAGCCCTGGCTGTCCTGGAACTCACTCTGTAGACCAGGCTGGCCTCGAACTCAGAAATCCGCCTGCCTCTGCCTCCCAAGTGCTGGGACTAAAGGCGTGTGCCACCACTGCCCGGCTGGAACTGCCCTTTTTTTCAAAAACTAATTTTTGGGGCTGGAGATAGGCTCAGTGGTTAAGAGAGCTTGCTGCTTTTCCAAGGGACCCCAGTTCAGTCTGCAGCACCCACATCAGGTGGTTCATAACCATCTGTAACTCCGGCTCTAGGGGAGACATATTCCCATAAATACTTTTTTTCTGGTCTGAGGGTAAAAATGAGCTCGCCCTGATTTTATCTACAGTCCCTCTGACACAGATTCTATGATCTGCACTCCTCTGTAACCAATACTGAGGAAATACCTAGATTAGGGTACTGATCTCTCTCTAGCTGCCTTTAAGACCTTAGAGGGGCCAGGCAGTGGTGGCACACGCCTTTAATCCCAGCACTTGGGAGGCAGAGGCAGGTGGATTTCTGAGTTCGAGTCTAGCCTGGTCTACAGAGTGAGCTCCAGGACAGCCAGGGCTACACAGAGAAACCCTGTCTCAAAAAAACAAAAAACAAAACAAAAAGACCTTAGAGGGAATGAGTGTGCCCCCCCCTCCCATGGGCAGTAAAGGTGAAAGGCTACACTCACACCTTCAGAGGTAAGGTAGGTGCTGCCCCCAACCCCCAACCCACTTCCTTGCACCACTTTCTTTTACAGTGCCTCAGGACCCAAAGACTTTTCACCTGGCACGCTGGACACTGGTCAAGTCCTTTGGCCTTTCTTGGAAACTTGGGCTAGTAGGTCAGCCTACCATACCTGGTGAACAATTCAATAATTTGTCTGCCTGAGAGGGTGCTCTCTTCCCGGCTCTGGGAGTCAGGCAGGGAAGTAGGCCAGAGAGGTATTCTCAGTGACCTTTGGTTCCCTGGGTAGGAGTCAACAGCCAGTAAAAGTTTGTCAAGTGCTGCTTAATGGATGTCAGAATTTCAAACAAAAACAAAACCACAGAGTTCTTTTTTTTTTTTTTTTTTTTTTTCTCGAGACAGGGTTTCTCTGTGTAGCCCTGGCTGTCCTGGAACTCACTCTGTAGACCAGGCTGGCCTCGAACTCAGAAATCCACCTGCCTCTGCCTCCCAAGTGCTGGGATTACAGGCGTGTGCCACCACCGCCCGGCAACCACAGAGTTCTTGAACAAAAAATTTCATTGAGAATTCCATAGAAAAAGATCTGTGATTAATTTTTATTTTTTCCTAGAAAGTTTCTTTTTCTTTTTTGTTGTTTTTCGAGACAGGGTTTCTCTATATAATAGTCCTGGCCGTCTTGGAACTCCACTTTGTAGACCAGGCTAGCTTCAAACTCACAGAGATCCACCTCCTTTGCCTCCTGAGTGCTGGGATTTAAGGCGTGCACCACCTCACCCTTTCTTAGCCCGAACTCAAGATCCTTCTGTCTTGAGGAAAAAAATCTATCACCTTCACCTGTTTTTCTAGTTACCCTTTCAGTCCATGGTTTGTTGCTGTAATGAAATACCCTAGATTGGAAAATTTACAAAAAACAGGTTTATTTTGCTCATGGTCCTAGAGATCAGTAAATCTAGGAACACGGCATCAACACCTGATCAGCATCTGGGGAAGGCCTAGGGCTGCATTATGACCTGCAGGTGTGGGTAACGTGAACTTGTAGAGTGAGTTCCCAATGTATGAATTTGGGAATTTAAAATCATGGTACTTACTATCCACTCTTGATATCAGAAAGAAAGGGAAACAGAGACAAGGAGTTAGTTCCAGGCCAGCCTGGGCTACACAGGAAGATTCCGATAAAAAAAAAACTCTAGATGTTCCATCCCTAAAACCCATGTAAAAAGCCATGTGTGTTGTCACGTGCTTAGTCTCATGGCTGGGGGTAAGACAGGAGGCTGATGGAAGCCCTCTGGCCAGACAGCCTAGGACAACGACTGTAGGAGGAGCTACGGTGGGAGGGGCTACGGTGGGAGGAGCTACGGTGGGAGGAGTAAGGGAGGAAGGGGAGGAGCTAGGAGGGGGAGGGGGAAAGAGAGAGAGAGGGGGGCAGGCAAACATGGAGGCGGATGTTCATGTGTCTCCTGTAGTCAAAGGTAGTTGGTATATCTAGGTTGGGTATTGGGTCACACTTCTGATTGTAAGGGCATCTTGTTATTGATCATTACCCAATATATAAGCCTTTGGATAATCTAAGCATTAGAGTCTCATCTGTACCGAGCCCGTGTGGTTGGGGGGATGGTCTGGACAGCGCCCAGCCTTGCAGAGACAGCGTGGAAGACTGGCAGAGCCATCTCCCACGCTGGCATCTCGTGGGTGGCAGGGCTGGTGTCTCTGGCTGCCCGTTTCACACGTGGCCTCATGGCCTTGGAACATGGCGTCTGATCTAGGCAGAGACGCTGCAGCGTTAACCGGCAGCCGTTTTTCAAATATTTACTTCAACAAACAACAACAAAAACAACCAAGATAAACAGCTCATGAGAGATGACACCAGAACTGACCTTTGAAAAAACTTTTTTTTTTTTTCTGTTGAGGAAACAGAAACATAAAATGGTACTCAGTAGCTTGTGTGTAAAGCAGAGCTACAGATGTCAACCACCGAGCCTCCGTTTCCCCATCTACAAAAACACTGCGGAACCCCCGGGGGAGAAGGACTGGGTGCTGCTGCCGAGAGGTGTAAGTAGGGTTGTCAGGGTTGAGGGCAGAGACCTGTGGCCTGCTCAGACACCCCTACTGGGATTTCTCTGGATTCTTTTTCTTTTTTTTCCAGAGACAGGGTGTCACTGTACGTGTACACACACACACACACACACACACACACACACACACACACAGACACACACACACACTGTATACATAGCTCTGGCTGGCCTGAAACTTTCTAGGATTAAGGTGTGTGTCACAACTGGCTTATATTATTTCTTCATGCCTTCTAATTTTCCCACTTACGTTCCTGGAATTCTAGTCTCTCTCCTTTTGGAGTAGGGGAAAACTATTTTTGATATATTAACATACTAAAAAAAAAACCCCCAACACTTCTAGTTTTTCTGCCGGAACACTAACTTTCCTCTCCATTCTTCTCTCTCTCTCTAAAATAAAATATATTTTTTTGAGATGTGATCTCATGTAACCCAGGCTGGCTCAAATTCACTTATACAGCGGATAGTACACTGTACTATCTTGAACTGCTAAAATAATAGGCCTATGCTACCACACCCAGTTTATGCAGTGCTGGAAACCACACTGAGGACTTTGGGCACATGACTTAGTTATTATTCTATTGCTATGAGACACCAGAACTGAGGCAACTTTTAAAAGAAAGTACTTAAATGGAGCCTTGCTTTATAGTTTTGGAGAGCATGTGGGCAGGCAGGCATGATGTCAGAGCAGCGGCTGAGAGGTCACCCTGATCTGCAGGAAGCAAAGAGTGACACATCTACTCCAACAAGGCCACACCTCCTAACCCTTCCTAAAAAACCTCCCAGAGGGGACCCAGCGTCCAGATGTATTACCCTAGGGGACCTTCAAACATGTAAACCACCACAGAATTCTGGGCAAGCTCTCACTTTGTCCCTGAATTTGCTTTTATTCATTCATTCCTGCAATTCTTCCTGTCAGGACCTGGGGAGGGCATTAGAAGGTACACGGGGACTTAAAGATGAGACACATCTCTCTTCTGATTGTTTAATTTTCAGCCAATGATGGAGACAGTAGAAACATCTTTTCGTGTGAAGTAAGGAGGGGACAATATTGTCTTTCTAAAAGTCTGGGGTGAGATTCCTTTTTTTGTTTTGTTTTGTTTTTTCAAGACAGGATTTCTCTGTGTAGACCAGGCTGGCTTGAAGTCACTAAGGTCTGCCTGCTTCTGTCAGGACTAAAGTGTGCATGAGCATTTCCTTCAATAGTTCACCTTGTTTTCTGAACAGCTCACTAGGACCTGAGCTGGCTGACTAAGCTGGGCTGGCCAGTGGGCCCCAGGAACCCTCCTATCTCTGCCTCTTCCTACTGGGATTACTAAGGGGCTCTTTATGTGTTGAAGAATGAAACGCAGGTCCTTTCCCTGACATTACTAAGGGTAGGAGAGCTTCTCCAATTGTTCTAAGCCCCAGTTTTCTAATATGTAACTAGAGATTGCAGGAACAACGGGGGGTGGGGGGTGTGTGGGGGGGTGTGGGGTGGGGAGGGCGGTATTAACAGCACGTCCCTCCTTTACCTCCCCACCTGAAAGGCTGGAACTTAAACCCTGCTGGCAACCAAGAAAATAAGCCTCAGAAACACCGATCCTCTGATTTTCAAGGTCCTCGACCTATGTTATTATTGCCCAGGGTATCTTGTGGTGAAGTTGAAGTCAGAATTCCTAAGATCTGCTTGGGAGTGCTCAGAGATACCAGGGAGGTGTTTCTCAGGAGCAAGGTTATCTGATTTTTTTTTTTCTACTTCTTAAGATTGAACTGGTATGGGGGCTGGAGAAATGGCTCAGCCATTAAGAGCACTGACTCTTCTTCTTGAATTCAATTCCCAGCAACTACATGGTGGCTCACAACCATCTATAGTGAGATCCGATGTATTCTTCTGGTGTGTCTGAAGACAGTTATAGTGTACTCATATACATAAAATAAATAAAATCTTAAAAAGAAAGAAAGAAAAAGAATGAACTGGTGTGGTGGCACACGCCTTTAGAGGCAGAGGAAGACAGATCTCTATGGGTTCGAAGCCAGCCTGGTCTACAAAGGTATTTCCTGGACAGCAGAGGCTTCACAGAGAAACCCTATCTTGAAAAACAAAACAAAAAGAATGAAATATCGTGGTTGGGAGTGGTGTTTCACAACTTTAACTCTAGCACTCAGGGGGAAGAGGCAAGAGGATCTCTGAGTTTGAGGACGGCCTGGTCTACACAGCAGGCTCCAGGTCAGTGTGACCCTGTCTTAAAATAAATGAGTAAATAAATAAACAAGAGATATATGTACAGAAAATCAGAGAAAGGGGCTGAGGCACCAGACAGCCCTGAAGCCTCCTACAGAAGCAGCCCAATATTATTCAACAAAAGTTTGCTGAAGATCTCTTAATGAAAAGCCAGTGCTTGCCGGGCGGTGGTGGCGCACGCCTTTAATCCCAGCACTTGGGAGGCAGAGGCAGGCGGATTTCTGAGTTCGAGGCCAGCCTGGTCTACAGAGTGAGTTCCAGGACAGCCAGGGCTACACAGAGAAACCCTGTCTGGAAAAACAAAAAAACAAAAAACCAAAAACAAAAAAATACAAACAAACAAACAAAAGGAATAGAAATGTGAGCGGCTCAGAGGTGACACTGCAGGAAAGACTGGCACAGTTGGAAGAGGCGGAGGAAAGCTCCCAATCTCCAGGCAGGAAGCCAAACCTGTGCTACACAATTCCTCTTTCTAACAGATGAGGACGGATCCTATAGGCAGTATCAAAAATTCTAATGACACACAGGGAAAAGTGAGCTGGGCAGAGCCTTCTGGTCTCCCTGATCTCCAAATCTCTTTAGGGTTGGAGATTCACACACACACACACACACACACACACACACACACACCACACACACACACACACCAGACAGTTGCCTCTGAAGTGCTTCAGAGGTGTCACACATGCAGGAAGCTTTTCTGATACATTAAGAATCTTTAGGGTTCTGACGGTTCAGTGAATCAGAGCCGGGTTCTACAAAGCATGAGTTCAAATCCTCAGGCATAGCTTTCGGAACCAACAGATAGATTCTGAGAGTTCATTAGCCTAGCAGAAAGCAGAGCTTCCCTCTGAAACACGGCAACAAGAGGCTAAGTGAGAAAGACTGGATGTGTTGCTCTGGCCTCCACACGTACACAGGTACGTCACCTACTTGCTCCCTACACACACACACACACACACACACACACACACACACACACACGAATCCTCATAAACGTGTGACTAATTTATGGGTCTAGAGATGGCTCAGCAGTTAAGAGCGGCTGTGTTCTTCCAGAAGACTGGAAGTTCCAAGGACTCTTGATGTCTTCCTGCCTTTGTGGGGATGCACATACAGTATGTAAAACAAAAGAACTTTTTTTTTTAGTTGAGACAAGGTTTCTTTGTGAAGCTTTGGCTGTCTCGGGAGCTCCCTCTGTAGAGCAGGGTGGCCTTGCACTCACAGACATCCCATTGCCTCTGCCTCCCCGAGTGCTGGGATTAAAACCACTGCCTACCTTAAAGTGTTTCTTCTGGAAGCAAATAAACAAGAAAAATGAAAATAATGTCTAATAAGAAACAGTAATATTAAAAACAATACATACAGTGGTTAAGCAATTATCTCCCCCCCCCCCCCCCCCCCCCCAGTGCTAGAGATTGTACCTGGGGCTTTGTGCATGCCAGGCTGGTACCGCCCCTCCAGCTCTATTCCGTAATAACTGAGGGAAGAGGCACCAACCTCAGCAGGTAAAGGTACTTACCACCAAAGCTATACAGACTGCAGTTGATTCCTGGGACTCACCTGGAGGAAAAAGATAACCAAACTCTTTTAAGTTGTCCTCTGACTGATACACAAGTATGTTCACCTGTGTGCCTCAACCCCACAAGTAATTTCAGGGTGAAGGGCTGAGTGCAGTGGCTCACAGTGATAGATGGATGCACATAATTCTAGATCTTCAGAGTTGGAGGCAGGAGGATTAAGAATTCAAACTGCTCAGCAAAACAGACCCTGTCTCGAAAAAATGGAAGGTGGACACCAAAAATTGACCAAAGAATTTGTTATAAGATTAAAGTATATGTTTAGAACAGAGTGTAATTTTGGTTTTTAAAGCATGCGTAGAAAAAGGACTAGGATATAATAATTTTGTGTATCAGACGGCTGAATTTTCCATTTTCGTATTTTTCAGTATTTACGAAGTATTAGCATTAGAAAAGAAATATTACTTTTTAAAAGTGTCACCAGCATAGGGCAGTGGTGGCGCATGCCTTTAGTCCCAGCGCTTGGGAGGCAGAGACAGGCAGATTTCTGAGTTCGAGGCCAGCCTGGGCTACACAGAGAAACCCTGTCTCAGGGGAAAAAAAAAGTATCACCAGCTTCCTAACAAGAGAAATGCAGCGATGGGGGCCCAAGGAGGCCCCTGCCTCATCTGTCACTTCTTTGGGCTTCAGCTTCCTCATCTATAAGCTTGAGCCATTAACTTCAAAATGCCCCTCTGTATTAGAAAAGTACAAACCAACCCTATAGGGGATACCTACATTTAGAAAACTGACTGGGTTGCTTCTCTGGTACTGGAGGATCCCGAAGGAAGGGAGGGAGGAAGGGAAATTTCTCTTTGGCAAAGGAAGGAGGACTTCAAGAGAATTATAGGAAGATTTGCCAGAGGGGAAGGTGTGGTAGAGGCATCTGAGGACTCACATGATTGATACCACCAGGAAATGCCGGAAACTGGAAGAACCTTGAACTCTGGGAAAGGATAGCATCTACCTCGGATTGTCAGTGCCTGATTCCTGCAGAAAGCAGAGCCTGAACGCATTGGTGTGGTGGAAATTCTGTGTTACCAGTAAGTATAGGCAAGTCCCCCCAGGCCATAGTAGGGGTTCAACAATTACTTCTCAAATAGGTGAATACATCACTGGGCAAAAACCTCAGTTTACTTACCCTCAAGATGAGATTGCAAGCTATCAGGGAACCACAGCACAGCTCTCATGCACGATGGAGCCAACTCTGCTTGGCAGGTCGGCACAGGTAAGTTCCCAGGGACTAAGCCACTGCCCAAGGTTGGGGGGAGAGGGGGGAAGCAGGCCAGCTCCAGCTTGGGGCACGAGCCTTCTTTCCTGTCGGTTCTTCTTGGGGCAGTGAAGTGGGAAGAGTGTCAGCCTCAGGGGAGGGTAAGACTTGGTCTTCCGAGATACTTAGGGTTGTTGTATAATAAAAGTTTACTTATCTACGTCTAAGTTACTATGCTACTGTAGCTGACCTGCCTTCTGTGATCCTCTGAGGCCAGAAACTGCAGTTTCTGGCATTTAGGACCCCATCCTAAAAACAGCAAAGGATTAAGTGAACAGCCTTTGTTCTATCTCAGCAGGAATTTGCTGGGCTCGTCTGAGGTCTCAGGAAGAAAAGACACTTAGAGAGAGAAGTGATTTTAGAGTTTATTAATCCCAGCACTTGGGAGGCAGAGGCAGGCAGATTTCTGAGTTCGAGGCCAGCCTGGTCTACAGAGTGAGTTCCAGGACAGCCAGGACTGCACAGAGAAACCCTGTCTTGAAACCACACACCCCCCCCCAAAAGTTTCCTATGAAAGCTACCACATGGTGGCTCAACCATCTGTAATGGGATCAGATGCCCTCTTCTGGTGTGTCTGAGAAACAGCTACAGTGTTTTCATATACATAAAATAAGTAAAATAATTAAAAAAAATTCAAGATCTAAAAGTTAAAAGCAGCAAGATTATAATTAATAGTCCAAGCAGTGTAGAAATTAAGGTTGTGAGTGGGAATGTTCCAGGTATATAATCTCCCTGCTAACAGGCAGGGATCAAGCACAAGGTCTGGCTACCAGGAATATAGTGGGTGGCTTTGAGTATTGATAAAAAACACTCTCCAGTACGAGTGGAGACTATACTCCAGGTTAACTCAGATGGCTCATAGGGATTCTGAGCTGTCTTCATCATTAGTATTATTAGATCAATGATCTGTGTCCACTTGATGGACCAATCTCTCAGACAGCCATTGGGCTCCATTTTCTTTTTGTGAAAAAACAGACAGAACCTCGTCCCCAGGGTTGGGACCATTCTAAGTATTAGTTAGAGGGTCTCTCCATTTGACCCTGGCAATATGAGCTGGAAGTGACTGGATGCCAGTGGCGATCTGCTGTAGACTGACCTTTAACATCAGTTTGCAAAAAATTAAAAACAAGACAAAAGCAAAGCGTGCTTTTGGTGACCTTGGAGAGTGTAACTCCCCTTCTTTTGTTTTTTAAAAGGCAATTTTTCAGAGTTTCTTACAAAACCAGGGCAGAAGCGCCAGTATCTGCTCCTCCCACACTCAGAGAGCTATGAAGATATTATTTTAAAGTTCCATAATACCTGTTTCATGATACCTTGTCCTTGAGGATTATAAGGAATCCCAGTAATATGAGTAATATTAAATTGTCAACGAAGCATCTTGAATACCTGACTGTAACAGCCAGTTTTATTACCGGTCTTAACCTGATATGGAGCACCAAGCATAGAAAAATAATGCAGGCAATGACAAATTATACTTTTAGTTGTGTCTCCTGTTAAAGCAGTTGCAACTAGAAAGCCTGAAACGGCATTAAGTCACATGTACATATTGTAATTTTCCCAAATCAGAAATGAGTAACATCCACTTGCCATAATCGATTAGGTATAAGTTCTCAAGGGTTAACACCATTATGAAGAAATTAAGGCCACTGAGAACAAGTTTTTGCAATCTGACTTGCACACTCTCTAGAAATACCAGATTATTGTCTCAAGGCATTACTATTTTTGATGATAAAAGAATGAGATTGTACAGTCAATTGTTCCCGTAAGGCCTGGTATACAAATCTGCTGTGGCATTGTCCTGGGGTCCAGGCAATCCAGTATGAGCTCTTAAATGTCCTATAAAGTTAGGAACAGTACATGTTTGTTTTAAATTAAGCTGTATTTATATAAATAACTATAAAATTTGAGAATTTTATAGTTTTTTAAAACTTTATAGCAATATCTTAAAAAAAAAAAAAAAAAAAACAATTTTAAGCAATTATAAACAAGGTCTTTCCGGCTTGCTCAAAGCTGCGGAAGGGCACACAAGTTCACACCAAAAATCGAATCATAATTGAAGTAGAAGTTTACAACAGAGAATGTTTACATGCGTATCCATTAGGAGTAATTATCTGGCTAAACATCCATCACCTGTCTCAGCTCCACAGGTTTAAAACTATAACTAAGTTATTAGCAAAGTTTTGTATAGATAAACCCAGGCAACATTTTATCTTCTGTCCTAGCTCCCATAATAAATCTTAAGTTCCCCTTTTATGACCTTTGGTTAATTGTTTTACAACCTCTTAGAATGTGCTATGAGTAGGAGAAAGTCTGGTTACTATCTGAGAGCAGTTAACTGGTGACACATGGGAGACTGGCAGAGTTCTCTCCTAGTTTTGACTACAAGAAAGGGACTTAATAGCAGTCCCGCTATAAAAGAGCTTAATAATCACTGATGTAACTTTAGAGTCATCTATTTGTCTATATGGCATCGCTACAAGACAGTACATCTTCGTGGGCCTGCAGAGATCTGCTCCAAAGGGTGTGGTATTACTTAATGAGTGTTCTACCTGTTTAATAATAACAGGAAAAGCATATTAATGGCAGGAATCTTTCCTAAAATGATTCCCTTACAGCCTTGCTGGATAAGGGCGCACCTGTCGCAGATTATAAATAACCCACGGCTGGCCGATGATCAGCTACTAGTTATTATATTAGCGTGTCCCATTCCGGCTAAGGTTCCTGACTGGTTCCGGGGGCTTTTCATGTCGACCCTCTCTGAGCTCAGCCTCACATCCGCCCCAAATCCTGCTACTAAGACTTAAGTTCTGTGCTTTAAGTCGGGGCAGTAGATCCCCCGGGGATGCCTGAGGCGGGGCAGCAGATCCCCGGGGATACCTGAGGCCGGGCAGTAGATCCCAGGGGGGGATGCCTGAGGTGGGGCAGTAGATCCCAGGGGATACCTGAGGCGGGGCAGTAGATGGGGGGGTACCTGAGGCGGGGCAGTAGATCCCCGGGGGTACCTGAGGCGGGGCAGTAGATTCCCCCAGGGGTACCTGAGGCCGGGCAGTAGATCCCCCGGGGGTACCTGAGGCGGGGCAGTAGATCCCACGGGGGGGGGTACCTGAGGCTAGCCCAATCCGCTCACCTTTCAGCTGTGGCTGGGATGTCTCAGCCCACGTTCGGGAAGGACCCCAGGGCTCCGTCAGGGCCGCCTCTTCCCTCCCCCACCCCGGGCTCGGAATCGGAGCGGAAGAAGGGCGAGCGGCGAGGAGCCTGACGCGCGGGGCGGAGGAAACCACGGGAGCCTCCTGGGTTAGTGGAGGTTCCTGAAGTTGAAAAGACGACCGGGTTCCCTCGCGTCTTTGACGTGACGGGGGTCGGGGTGAGGGAAGTGATTTCCTCACGGTCACTCAGCAAACCCACTCCGTCCCCGCCCTCAGCCCAGAACCGGGTCCGCAGCCGCCACGCGCGAAGAGAAGCCCGGGCAGGAACGGACGCGAACGGTGCGCTCGGGACAGCGCAGGTCTGGGCGTGACGCCGCCGCCCCGGCTGGGATGCGGCGCGAGCGGGGCTCGGCTCAGGCTCCGCCCAGACCCGCGCGGCTCCTTTAAGGAAAAGTTCCCCGAGCGACTTCCCCGAAGTTTTCAAAGTCGCCTCGGGAGACGGGAACGGCGGGGTCGCGGCGCGGCGTCGGGAAGGCAAACGGGGCCGGGGCGAGCCCGCGGTGCGCGGCGGGGATTGGCTGCGCGTTCCCCCGGAGACCGGGGGCGGGGCGGGGCGGCCCGGGCCCCAGCTGAGGCCGGTTCCGGCGCGCGGCCCCCCGCCGCCAGCGAGCGAGCGAGGGAGCGAGGGAGCGAGCGCACTCTCGGGCGCCCGTGAAAAGCGGGAGGCGGCGGCCGCACGCGGGCTGCGCTCGGGGTCCCGGAGCCGGCTGCGCGCGCCGAACTCACCGCGACCCCGTTCCTTCCCCGCTAGCCCGGCGCGCCTCCCCCACGAGCTCGCGCTCCCCTCCGGGGCGAGCGCCGCGCGAACCCACGGCGCCGCTCTCCGCGTCCCGCTCACCATGAGCGACCTGAAGCCGGACGTCGAGCCCTGCGCGGACGCGGGCCCCGGCGGCCCGGCGGAGGAGGAGGTGGGTGTGCGGCTCCCGGCGCGCGTCAGGCGCACGCGGGGGTGGGCGCGGGGACGGGGCTCGCGGGGCCGGGGCTCCCGCCGCCGCCGCCCTTCGCCCTGGGGAGGAGCGGCCCGTGTCCGCCGGGCGGGTGCGTGCGGCCTGGCTGGGAGGAGCTGGATTATCCCGGTGGGCGAGCCTGCCGCTCGCTCGCCCTCGGGTCGTCCTCACCGCGCCCCTCCCGGTGACCTTGGCGGCCCGGCCAGCTGCCCCGCGCCCACGTTGTTGCCTCCGGGTCTCCGAACTTGGGCGGCTTCGGGGAGCTGGGCCGGCAGCTTAATTAACGTCGGGAAGGAGAGGCTTCAGAGGCGTCGAGGGCTCCCTGTTCTCGCCAGGCCGCTGCCCCAGACTGGCCTGGGTGGGGTCTTCCATGGAGAGGTGACATAATCTCGTCCAACGGCCCTAGGCTGAAAAAGGGATTAAAAAACCGCGTCGGGGAACCAGCAGGGCCCGCGGTTTCGCCGGCTGCTGCGGACGACGCGCCTGCGGGAGATAAAAACCGCTTTAAAGGAAGCATCGAATGGAAGCGAGGCAGGGAGGCGGGATCCAGGCTCCCGGGGAGCCCTGGACGTCTGCGGTGTCACTCCGGGGCTGGGAGACCCTTCCTGCCCCGCCCTGCATACCCTCGTCCAGGAAACCAGGGTCAGTTATCCAGCCCTAGGGCCCTTCCCGTTGGTCTGGGGCAGAAACCGCGAGGCCCTGGTGTTTCTTACTGCTTGTGCTAACGGGTTGGTGCAGGATGACCCACTGTCGGGCTGGGCCAGCAAGAGGCCTGCCACCAGCTTCAGGGCACCGAGTGCACCAGTGGTGGCATGGCATCTTGAGACGTCGTGATCATCTAGGTTTGGACCCTGCTTTGGGAACAAGGAATTATACGCAGTGGTTCACCCAAACGATGGAAAATGGGGGGCGCCTGCCTGCCGCCTCTGCTGGTAGCTCTGGGGTGGTGGCGGGTCCTGGTTTCTGTTGGCTTTGTTCTCTTTGGGGTCCTTCACCCTGTCCTAATCTACCTGAGTTTTAGAATCTCCTCTGAGAGTTGGGAGTGAGGAGTGTGTTGTTTGCCATTGTGTCTGCGATCTCGGCTTGTTTCCCACCCCCCCACACACCCTTTGTGCTGAAATTGGGGGAGGGCAAGTGCTTCCTGAAGCTGTTCCAGGACCCCCAAATTCTGCATCTATTAAAAGGCTGGCTCTCAGCAGGGACTTCACACTTAATGAAAGGCTGACCAAATCCTCAGACCTGCTTTTCTGGGGGAGGGAACTAACCATATGGCCACACGGAAGTGGTGGGAAAAGTGTATGGGGCCTTGGCTGCTTTTAAAAGTTGTCTTTCTGGGAGACAGGGCAGGATATTAAAGAAGTATAGCTACTCCCCTTTCTTCTAAGGGACTGGAGGTAGGCCTTGGTGGTTCAGACTCCTGAGTGGTACCTGCAGAGGGACATGGGGCTTGAATGTAGTGTTTAGTACAGTTTAGCAGTAGGTTCTTATTTGGGTAGCATGTACAGTAAAATAAGAATGCAAGATAGATTGGCGTGGGCTCCGTTAAAGACGACACAAAAACTCGTGAAGCATTCCATACTGAAAGATAAAATAGAACTGGTAAAACAGCTGACCAGGTATTTGGTACCAAGCATTACCAAGGTTGACCGTCTGATCTGTGGAGTCCACATGGTGGAGAGAGAGAACTAATTCTTGGAAGTTGTCCTCTGCTCCCCACAGTGCACCCTGGCACTCATTGTCCACCACGACCACATAAAAACAAATTAAAATGTAATTGAATGTAGAAAACTGAGGAAGCAGGATCTCTTGCTGCCCCGTGTCTGCTCTTGTCTGGTGAGAACAGGAGGCACTTCCCTCAACAGTGTTGTGGTTAGTAGCCCAAGAACTCCCAGCTCCATCTTTTTCTGGCTGGAGCTTGTCTCCTTGAGTTTAGGTAGTCATAAGCAGTCAGTTTTACAATCCCTAAGCACCGTCATCCAGAAAATACTGTTAGCATTGGTGATTCACTGCTGTGGCTGAAACTGGCATTTCCCAGTCATCTATTGAGTAGCTATAACAAGCCTCAGGAAGTAAAGGCTACCGTCTACCTTAAACACCTCACTTCCTAAGGATACCAGGTTGCAGGAGCAGGATGTGTTTTCTTGGTTCTAGGAGGAAGGAATCCCTGGCTCAATTTAAACTGCTTCGTATAGTCAGGTTTCCCCGATTGCCTCCTGCTCCACCCAAGAGGGTTCCTTCTCTGGGATATAGACGAAAGGATTTCAGGCAGGGGTGGGGAGTGAGGAGGACTTGCCTGGCAGTCTGCGGTGTGTCTACAATAGTGACACTAGGAAGTTGGAAGTTAGCTCTCCCTAGATGAGGGTGAGTAGAATAGGAGGTTGTTAATGAGTGGAAAGTACATTCCAAAATGTATGGCATACGTCAAAGGGTGACTCCCAAGACAGGCAGGAGGATCCTAGGTTCAAGGCTGGCGTTATTTCAAAAGTAGAGCTTTTGGAGGGAGCAGGGTCGTGTGGATTATGGGGCCTTGTTGTTTATTTGAAGAAATAGCAAAAGTCAAAGCCACATGATGAAAGGCCTGAGAGCATGTGAAGTAGAGAGGAAATTGCAGTTTTCTTACACTTGAGACGTGTTAAAAGCTTTGATACCCTTTGAAGGGAGACAGTGGGAATTAAGGGAGAAGCAGAAGTTTAGTTGAAGGCTATACCCTCCTTCCTCAGGGTGGGTCTTGATTGAGCACTAGATATTGTTACATAGACCCTGAAAATCCTGCTTAGATTCTAGTGGTTCTCCTTAGGTGGGTGGGTGCGTGGGGGGAGCGTCTCTGGAGAGCAATGTGTGTGGTATTTATTTATTGAGAGGGACTTGCTACATGGCATAGGCTGGCTTGGATTGCTGTCCTGTCTTGCAACTATGTATCTTAAGTCACCATGACCTTGATCCTCCTGCCTCAGCCTTCTGAACACTGGCTTTACAGTATTTTTGGGATTACAGATGTGTACTACATTCAGTGTTACTTAAAGCTACTTTATTTCGGTGTGATTGACACTGATAAAGCTACATGTATTCAATATGTAATTTGATGATTTTGGAGACTTGGCTAAAGTTACTTTTTGTATTTGTTTTGTTTTTGGTGCTAAGGATTCATCCCCAAGGCATCACTGATGCTAACTAAGCAAGCCGGCTGTCACTGAGCCGAATCCCAGCCCTACAGTAATTTTATTTTTAGAGGCCTCGCTGGCCTAGAACTTGGCCTGTCTCTGCCTCCCAGGTGCTGGGATTAACCTACAGTAATTTTAAATTAAGAAGCATCCGTACGTAATTCAAGTGTGGTATTTGGATTTCTGAGTTGAAGGTATAAGTTTCTAAGACTGAAAGAAGGTAGTTAGTTTGTTTTTAAGACAGGGTCTCACTACCTGGCCCTGGATAACATGAAACTTTGTTTCTGCTTTCCCAATGCTGGGACTAACTGCACTTGCTCTCACTCCCAGCTTGTAAAGAAGTTTTCTGTTAACTTAATTGTAAAGTGTAGAAAGTCAGGAGTAATGGCAGCCAGGGCGTCTACAATTGGACCTATGACCGTTCCTTTCCACAGTAGCTGGGATGAGAGTATCCTCACAGGATCACAGGAAACAGGTCTTTGGCACCTCTGGGAAGTTAGTTTAACCTTCCTCTCTGAGGTGTGGGTAAGTAAGAGGATAGACCTGCAGTTATGGACAGGCCAAGGTTAGTCTAAATGAATGCAAAGGCATTCTAGAGTCCAGTGTATGACGTGGGCATCTTCCCTTCTTCTTTTTTTCCTTCAAATTTTAGTTTTTAGTTAGGACTAGTATATGTATGTGTGTCAGTGTATGTGAGAGCAATCGTGTAGGCATCAGGTCCCCTGAAACTTCAATTTTAGATGGGCTCTGAATTGAACTTAGGTACCATGCAAGCTCAGTAAGGGCTCTTAATACCAAACCATCTCTCTAGCCCTCCATCTCCCTTTTCTTTTCCCTAACAGAAGATGAGTGTGGATGGTTCATGCCTGTAATTCTAATTCAAAAGAGGTTGAGACAGAAGACTGTCTTAAATTCAAAGGCCATTCTGAGTTACAAAGGGATTTTAAGCCAGGGAGGACTACCCAATGAGAGCCTGTCTCAACACACACATCAAAACAAAACAAACAAAGCTGGACGTGGTGTTGAATGCTTCACATCCCAGCATTTGGGAAGGAGGAGGAGGGATGGGAGTTCAAGGTCATTAGCTATACTGTAAGTCTTGCTATGAAGAGACACCATGACCAAGACAACTCTTACAAAAGAAAAAAAGAAAGCATTTTAATCAGGGGCTTGTTTATAGTTTCAGAGGTTTAGACCATTATGATGGTGGGAAGCATGTCAGTAGTCATGGTGCTAGAAAAATAATTGAGAGCTACATCCTGATCCAAAGGCAGAGAGACACAGATAGGAAGCTTGGCTTAGGCTTTTGAAACCACAGAGCCCGGCCCCAGTGACACACTTCCTCCAACAAGGTCACATCTCCTAATCCTTTCAAATAGTGCCACTTCCTGGTGACTAAGCATTCAAATATACGAGCCTGTGGGAACCATTCTTATTCAAAACCCTACAGCTGGATTACCCTGGACTATCTAAAGAGACCTTTTCTCCCCCCCAAAAGGGTAGGCATATTTTGCTGCACATCTTTAACCCCAGCACTTGGGGGGCAGAGGCAGGCGGTCTAGTAGTGAGTTCCAGGCCAACCAGGGCTAAATAGAGAAAAAAAGAAAGAAAAAGAAAAAAACAAACCACAGAAAAACATAACAAAAAGCCAGCCATCCACCCCCAACCACCAACATAAACCTACACACATTTGAAAGACCATGGAATCTTGGCACTTGTCGGAGGCAAGCTTTTCAAGATGAGGGAAGGAAGTCTTGTATATTTCTAGGTACTTGGCAGCATGGCTCAGGCAAATGGATCCAGACGGATTCTGTGGGTTCAGTCCACTCTTTAGGGGTTCTTGTGGATGTATCTGTCTTATCTGCTCAGATGAAGAGGCTAGATTAGATAGCTAGCAGTAACTAACCGTGTCTGCAGTGTGTGTCTCGGCATCGTGTTGAGTGTCTCTCCATCTTATTCCCCCTTTGATAGCAGCACTGCAGAGTCCTGACCTTAAACAGACACCAGAGGCCTGCTTTCACAGGGCTAGCTAGAGTCAGTGCTGGTACTCTCTTGTTTTACATTAGGGTTGGTGAGATGTGGTGTGGAGGGGAAAAAAATGTCTAATCAGTTGCTGGTTTTCCTAGTACCGCTGATCAACCCTGCTTTGTGCTTGCTATTCAAATATTCTACGTCCAAGTTTCTACTCTTGCAGCCCTAAAGAAAAGGAATATGATTTTATTTTGAGCCAGGGTCCTTGACTTAATAGTACTAGAACTTGCTAAGTAGACCAGGTTAGACCAGGTCAGCCTCAAACTCACAGAGATCTGCCTGCTAATGCCTGAGTGATGGGATTAAAGCATCACCATGCCCAGCTACAACCAAAAAATGTGAGGGTTGAGTTCTGGGACCCTAGCGTAGAGGAAGCTAGTGATTGAGTCAGGCCGTCTGTTTTAGGCTGGTGGTGACCTAAGATCTGGCAGTGGGTGATGAATAATCCCCTCCAGCCAAAAGCTTTATTATATCGTACACGTGTAGAATCGCCATTGTCTGGGAATTACGAAAATGACTCAGTTATATTTTGAGTTCTGTACAGGAGTCATGGCCCTTAGTCATCTATACATGGGGCCGATTGTTTTCCTACGCCATTGCCTCAGACCACTGTGAACATCTTAATTAAAGAAATGAACAGTCTTGCTCTCAAGTGACTCCTGCCATTCTAGAGACATTTTCTTGGAGCTAGCGCTCTCTCTCTCTCTCTCTCTCTCTCTCTCTCTCTCTCTCTCTCTCTCTCTCTCCCTTCTCTGTATATTGGCATCCTGGCTGGTTTGCTCCATAGAGAGTCAGCTGTTAGTCCCACTCAGTGTTTGGACATGGTGGTTCTTCGCGCCTTCTGGATTGGTGTTGCTAAATTCCATATTAGGGTGACAGCACCGGCTGAGGGTGCTGCCTTTTCTTTGTTTAAGCTACTTATTCCATCGGGCCCTGGACGGATGGAGAGGAGGGAGAGTCCGTTCCTGGTTCAGGGCTATCCAGAACTGAGCTGAATTGCTGTGTGGTGGCATGACCTGTCTGCTTCTGTTCTGTTAGTCATATATAGACATATATAGTCAGCACTCTATGATCTGACTGTGCCCACCCCTGCCATATGAATGCTTAGTCACCAGGGAGCAGAACTCTTTGGTAGGATTAAAAAGATTAGGAGATGCTTGGCCTTATTGGAGGGTGTGTCACTGGGGGTGGGCTTTGAGATTTTCAAAGGCTCACATCTAGCCCCGTTTGTCTTGTGTAACCTTTTGATCAACATGTAGCACTCAGCTACTGCCCCAGTGCCATGCTCCCGCCATGGTGGACTAGACCCCTGAAACTGTAAGCAAGCTCCCCATGAAATGTTTCTCTTATAAGTGTTCCCTTGGTCATGGTGTGTCTTCACAGAAATAGAACAATGTCTAAGACGCCAGTCATGAGGAGGGTAAGTGATACATCACGGTCGCCCATCACACCCATGATAGCAGCCAGGGGCATGGGGAAGACTTGAGAGACTTACTTTAATGCCGGGAATGCCCAGGTAGCCTTGCCTCTGGGTGTGGCCTCTGATTTTACCTGGAGCCACATGACCATCACATCTGTCTGCAGCATCCTGCTGTAGCACCAACTCTACACAGCAAGGTACTTCTTGTCAGCTTTAGTTTTCTAAGTGAGGCAGGTCAGTGCACATGCCAGGCTTTGACTGATTCGTGTTCATAAAACATGAAGCCTTCTTCTGAGGAGCAGAGGATGAAGTCTGAAGCCTTAGTACTTTATATGTGACCAGCTCTACTCCTCCCCTTAGATAACTTGTTTTCATCCTGGCTTGAGAGTCTGCAGTCTCTGCTCTTCTCACTCCTATACGTAGTCAGTACTTTAGGGTATCTTTTACAGCCCAGAGGGTAAGAGCCCCAAACTTTTCAAACAACTTGAACTTTACCCCCAGCTCTTGTCGGTCTAATCCCAGAGCTGGCTTGTCTGTAAAAAAAAGGAAAAAAAAAAAAAAAAGGGAGCCCATACCTGTTTCACTGCTACATCAAAAGGAGCGTTAAGCGTACAAGTCAGTGATTAGTTCATATGAATGAGTGTAACTACAAAGTGTGGTTCTGAATACAACCTCACAGCCAGCCTCTGATATGTAATTGGGGGCTGGAGTTTGCTGGGCAGTCACAATGATGGGACAGACATTGAGGTGATCAAAAACTTTGGGATACGGTGTCATGTGATCAAGAACTGCCTAGAAAATCCTACGGTTGGTGTGTTAGGGAGCCACTCAGCCACTCCTGCGCTCCAGAGGAAGCAGAGGAAGCACGTCCTCAGAGCCCTGGACTCCAGGGAGCCTGTGTCTCTAGGCTCATAGCCACTGCTTACCATGGTGCTGCTTGCTCTTTCCCTGTGCTCTCCATCAGTGCCTTATAAGTCCTTGGTCTGCAGGCCATGTTGCTAACGTTCCACCCACCCCACGTCAAGTGGCCCTATGCAGAGCCTTCTTTCCCTGGGAGGGGTGAGAGTTTACTTGCTGTGCCAAACCCAAGCAGAGTCCTAGTTCACCCTCCACCACACCAAAGGAAACAAATAAAAATGGCCAGTAAGATCAAACTGGCTGCCCTGAGGTTTCTACCTGGCAACCTCAGCATTGGTCCAGCAGTGACCCACCCCGCTCTCAGCCCTGGGCCCAAGGTGGCCTAAAGGCCCACTGCCCAGCTCTTGCCTCACTCACAGGTTTGTCTGTCCCTTTCTATGCTACACTTTGCTTTCTTGTGGGCACTGAGGCTCTCAGGAGAGGGATAAAAAACATTGGTCGCATCTTACCCTGAGTAGTTTGTGTTTTGAGACGGTCTCTGTGTAACCCCAGCTGTTCTGGAACTCACTCTGTAGATCAGGCTGGCCTGCCTCTGCCTGGGTGCCACCACACCTGGCCCTTACTGAGTCTTCATTAGCTTCCCTTCTTCCTCCCTTTATAAAAGGAGTCCAGGCGAGAGGTTCTTTGTTTATGGTTGAGCTTACTGCTCTTTTTGCAATGCATATACAAAGAAAGTCTGGTAACAGGAGTTAAGTGGCACGTACCTGTCATCCTAATTGCTTTGAGAGGTTGAGAGGAGAGAATTATTTAGGCAGCTAGGTTCAATGCCTTCCTGGGACAAATGGTGACAGATGATCTAGAAAGGAAAGAGAAAAGGAAAACTTTGGGTGTTTGGAATGTGGGACTGTTCTTTATTATGGCTGAGACAGGAGGGAAGGTCTGCAGCCCTTGTCCCAGTTGGTGATGGGTCCTGAGACTTCACCCTAGGCCTCCTGATAACTGTTTAAGGCTTTTTCTTGCATTTCTCCAAGTCTTTCTTGTTGGCAGTTGCCTTCTGATCAGGGAGGTGAAGCCTGAGTCCAGTTTCTTGCTTCAGTGGAGTTTCCCTTCACTCCCGTCCCAGGATTATAGTGCCTCTGTAGGGTGTCAGTGCTTTTGTGTCAGGAAAAGTTTATGTAGACTGAGGGGGTGTGCATTTGCGTTCCTATCCAGAAACAGTGGAAGAGCAGTGCTCCTCACATAAAGGACCGAGATGGCAGGCTTCCGGCTTTACCTCCCACCTCATTCATTTGTTTGTGAGACAGAGTGTGGCTCTGTGGGTCCGTCTGGCTTAGAACCCGCTGTGTAGACCAGGCTCTGGCCTGTAACTCTGCCTTCCCCACTGCTGGGATCAAAGGTTCTCTCAGGCCCGGCTTTGGACTGTCTTAGAACTCCCAGTCTAGTCTCAAATTCTCATGCCTGTTCTCTTGCCTCAGCCTCCAGCGTGTTGGTATGACAGGTGTGAGCCACCATGGCTTGCTGGCTCCTTTCACCTCTTTAGAGCCTGTGTTGTTTAGGAGTAACCACAGCATCACCCTCACCAACCCTAGTGTTCTTAAGGTACCATTTCTCCTTTGGTCAGAGCTGAAGCATCATGTCCCTGGGTACCTAAGGCTGCTTCACGCTGGAGTCTAAACAGACTGACTGGCTTCGTAAGATCACGGACTCATGAGCCGAGCACTCGGGGACTTTAAAGCTACTTTTTCCTTGTGCAATGGCTGCTAGCAGCCCACTGGACCCCTGGGTTTTCTCATCTAAAAATACATTATCTTCCAACTCAAAAATTATTTAGGTTACTACTGAGAACTCAGAGTGGGGGAAGGATGTGGGAAGGGCTTACCGGAGTCTTGTTTTTCCCAGTTTGGATTTCCCTCCTCTCCCCTCCCCCTCCTAAGTAGTGTTTTCCATCCAGATGACTCCGGGAGCCCTGGCTCCAGCTGTGAGTGGGCAGGACTTGAGCGAGAGTTACTTGAACCTTGATGGAATGGATGGTTAGGCAGCGGTTTCTTTCCAGCTTGAATTCTAACTTTAAGAGATGCTGAAAGACTTCTGGAGGTAGCCTGCAGGGGGGCACTTGGCTAGCGTGGACAAAGCCTTGGCTTCAGTCTCTAGGACTGCAGATAGACTACACCAAACAAAAACAAAAAAGGACTTACAGAATTAATTTTTTTTTCTTTTTCCCTTTTCAAAAACTGTCTTTCAGTTTTTGCTTATTTGTGTGTGTGTGTGTGTGGGGGGTCACATAGTGTGAGCCAGCCGACTGGGAAGCCACTTGCCTTTCCTTGGTTGAGGCAAGATTTGATTCCTGTTGTTTCTGTGTCATTACATCTCCAGGCTGGCTATCCCACAGCACTGGGTTTTGGAGGTTGCGTTTAGATCACTAAGCACGTGAACTAGTACTTTTAGCCATGGAGCCGTCTTCCAGACGGATTCTTGAGACAGCCTCTCAGTGTAGTCCAGATTCTCTGCCTCCTAAGTACTGCGATTCCCAGTGTGGTGGTGCCTACCAGCCTCTTCTCTTTCTTGATTTTATCTCTCTTGTAGGATATTTTTATTGCCCAAAGTCAAAGTTTTCCTGTGCGGACCTTCTCCCTGAATCCCGTACTGTTGGAAGGATTTATGGCTGGCAAATTACTGCCTCAAGTGGGTTGGGGGGTTTCTGAGGTCCAGGGCAGCCCTGGTGTTCTTTAGCAAGATTTCTGGGAAGCAGTTTCTGCATAGAGCCCCAGGTCCTGTCTTGGCTACTCTGTGGCTGGAGGCCGAGGAAGGCTGTGACTGTCCTTCAGCGTTAAAGGGTAGGAGGGTTTAGTGGCCGCGTCACATGGTTGCCGAAAGCAGTGCCTACCCTTTCCATGGATAATAAAACCTGGTGCTTATGGAGCCCATCCCCTTAGCCGCAGTAATTGAGCAGCAAGCATTTAATACTTGGCGTGAAGCAGGTCTTTGTGGGTATAAAGAGTTGTGTAGAGTAGAAACCAACCATAGTGGTACAGTTGGGAGGTGGAAGCAGGCGGTTAGGAATTCAGGGTCATCGTCTGCAGTGTGGGCAGGTGCAGCCCCTGAGACCCCCATCTTAAAAAAACAACAAGAAAAATAAGGCCGAGGCATTCTCCCAATCTGAACAATGTCATCTCTGTCCCACTTTTACAAGAGACACGGACGTGGTGAGCCGCTGGGTCCCTGTCCTGAGTACAGGCTCTCTAATGAGGAGACCTCCCCACCTCCCGTTTTAGGGCCCTGTGTGATCTCCTGAGAGGAGGAAGTCTGAGCAGTTGCTGTTCCAGGACAGACAGTGCTACACAGAGAAACCCTGTCTCAAAAAAAAAAATTACAACAATAACAAAAAAAGAAAATCAAAGACAAGTTACTGATACTTTCTCATCTCAGTGCCTATCTCTTTTTGGTTTTTTTTCCAGACAGGGTTTCTCTGTGTAGCCCTGGCTGTCCTGGAACTCACTCTGTAGATCAGGCTGGCCTCGAACTCAGAAATCCGCCTGCCTCTGCCTCCCAAGTGCTGGGATTAAAGGCGTGCGCCACCATTGCCTGGCAGTGCCTATGTCTTAACAAGGGAGATAAAAGGATGTAATTGGCTGGGGTGGAGCGTTCAGTCAGACGACTTCCTGTGACTTGGTCAGACTTCTTGTGACTTAGCCTCCAACACTTGGCTTCTGCCAAGGGCCCGTGGCTTGCAGATGGAACCAGTCACCCAATCCACACTGCTTTGTTTCTGTCAGGGTGATCAGGGACATGCAGGGAGCCTTGCTGTAGCCTTCCAGGAGGTTTAGAACATATGTGATGGAAACCAGAGGGAGCAGGCCAGAGAGGCTTGGAGATGAGGAAAGATCCCACACCAAGCAGGAAACTTTGTGCTGAGAACTTGCTATTTAAGGGGTCTCTGGGGAGGTCTGGCCAAAGAGCCCTTTGAGGGAGGGATTAAAATTAGCCTGAGTTGAGATAGGCATGTGGAGAGGGCTGAGGTGGAAGTTTCTGTGGGGCCGCTCTAAGGAAGAAGACAAGATGACTGCTGTGGTCCCTTCAGTAGGCAGCTTGCACTTGAAGTCCCATCTGTCTGCGCTGAGGTCCTATCTTTCCTGGTGCCCCAAAGCCAGGCTATGTAGCAGAGAGACTTGGATTTTCAGTCAGTGGTTCTCTCTGTGACCTTGGGTGAGTCACTTGTGCCTGGGGATTTACTTTACACTTTTCCCCCCAGGTTTTTCAAGACAGGGCTTCTTTATGTAGCCCTGGCTGTCCTGGAGTTCTCTGTAGGACCAGGCTGGCCTTGAACTCAAGAGACCTTTCTGCCTCTGCCTCCAGAGTGCTGTGATTAAAGGCATGCACCACCACCATCTGGCTATCTATGTTTGTTTTAAATAATTTTTTAGCTGTATTTTATATGTCTGTGTGTTTTTATTATGAGTATCGTGTCCTCAAAAGCCAGCCTGGTCTACAAAGCAAGTTCCAGGATTGCCAGAGCTACACAGAGAAACCCTATCTTGAAAAGAACAAAACCAAACCTGTAATAAACTAGAGGACCTTCTTTTCCCACCACAGCCCCCAAGTGCTGTGCCTACTTTAATATCAGGTGCCAGCACCATTTACATAGCAGAGACCCCTGTGACAAACCTGTTCCCATGCCTTGGGGACAGAAAGTTTAAGACTAGCCCTGAGCCTTTTAAGCAAGATGCTGTCTCAAAAAGATTCTTTTAAAAACTAGCAGTTGGCTGGGCATGGTGGCAAATGCCTCAAATTCGAGCATCAGGGAGGCAGAGGCAGGTGGATCTCTGAGTTCAAGGTCAGCCTGGTCTACATAGAGAGTTCCAGGAGAGCCGGGCCTCTATAAAGAGACCCCTGTCTCAAGATATACACACACACAAAACTAGGAATTGTAGCTTAGTGGTAGAGTGCCTGCTTAGCATGTACAGGGTTCTAGTACCATAAAAACAAATAAATAAAACAAAAATAGAAGTTAGATAAGGGGCTGGAGAGATGGCTCAGTGGTTAGGAGCACTGACTGCTCTTCCAGAGGTCCTGGGTTCAATTCCCAGCAACCACATGGTGGCTCACAATCATCTGTAATGGGATCTGATGCCCTCTTCTGGTGTGTCTGAAGAGAGCAATGGTATATACACACACACACACACACACACACACACACACACACACACATATAAATATATATTTAATTATATAATTAAATCATTAAAAAAAGACAAATTTTTTTTTTTTAAGTTAGGTAAGGTAAACAATTCTACTGGTTCTCTCAAGTACTCTATCTGTGGTTCTGGAGGCCAAGAGTCATAAGCTAGAACCTGGTGTTTAGATCTGACTTCATTACCAACGTGTGACCACAAGGAGGATTCTCATTACAGCATCAAACTGTCTTATAGGAACCTGGCAAGATTTTACTTTTCAAAACTCAACATATGGGGCTGTGGAGGCAGTAGGCAAAACACTTGTCCTGCATGCTCAAGGACTGAAGTTAAGATCTACTTAAAAAGCCAGGTTGGGGGTTGGAGAAATATGGTGGTTAAGAGCACTGGCTGCTCTTCCAGAGGACCTGAGTTCAATTCTCAGTATCCACATGGTGGCTCAAAAACTTTTGTATTTCTAGTTCCAGAGGATACAAAACCCTATTTGGGCCTCCAAAGGTACCAGGCACACATGTGGTGCATATTCATATATACATGCAAAACACCCACACACAATTGTGTTTGTTTGTTTTTTTCGAGACAGGGTTTCTCTGTGTAGCCCTGGCTGTCCTGGAACTCACTCTGTAGACCAGGCTGGAATATATTTTTTAAAATCCAGGTGAAAGCCAGATGGTGCTGTGTGAGTTTGAGACTAGCCTGGTCTACAGAGCGAGTTCCAGGACAGCCAGGGCTACAGAGACCTTCTCAAAAACATACCAACAAACAAAGCCAGATGGACATGGTGGCTGCCCTTTAATCTATTACAATAATTGTTTTATTTCCAGCTTGTCACCAAGTCTCTATGTCCAGTAAATTTGTAGCTGAGATTGGCTCAAGGTCACTGTAGCCAAGGATGACCTTGAACTGATCCTGCTGCCTTAACCTTTCCGGCATTGGGATTACATGTGAGTGCCAGCATACCCAGCTCCATAAAATTGGTTTGGTTTTGGGTTTTTTTTGAGACAGGTTTTCTCTGTGTAGCTCAGGCTGTCCTCAGACTTAGATCCACCCACCTCTGCACCCTAGTGCTGAGATTAAAGGTATGTGCCTCCACGCCCAGCTAAGCTTGGTAACTTTTTGATAGCATTTGCTAAGTGCTATCTAGGTTTAAAGATAAAATTATAACTTGTTCCCAGCTACTGTGGAGTGGAGTGTAGAAAACATAGCAGCCTGTGCCCTCCCCACACCACAACTCCCCGCACCCTGTCTGCAGAGCACAAGAAAACCTCCTTGTGTGTCTTTGCCTCTCCAGACCAGAGCTTTACCGTCAAGGGCTTATGGGTTATCTTCTGGCAAAATAGAACTTTTTTTTTTTAAAGATTTATTTGTGTGTGTGTTCGTGTGCTTACACATATATGTGTTTGTGTCCATGAGATGAATGGTGGCCAGAAGAGGGTGTTAGCGTCTTTGAACCTAGTCTGGAAGCCAGCCAGCTCTGGTCACCTCCTGTCTCCATCTTTCTCAGAGCTGTAGTTACAAGTGTTCCTGCGATGTCCAGCTTATTATGTGGGTACACTCAAATTCGAACTGGTGCTTCTGACTTTGTAGCAAGTGCAAAACCATAACATTTTTATGTGCTTGTTTATGGAGTGGGGTGGCCTCACTGCGATGGTCTTTGCTGGGTCTGGAAAAGGATGGTGCATTTATACACAGGAGCTTCCCCACGGTGCCTCTGTTGCCTGGAGATGTGCTCGGTGTGGTGTGATGCCTCCGATCTTTGATAGAAGCTATGGAACTGCATGTGTACAGGAGGCACTCGGTTTCTCTGTAAGCCATACCTCATGAATGAACAGCCCTGACCACTGTGGTCTCTCTCTAGGTCCGGACACTGTTTGTCAGTGGGCTCCCTGTGGATATCAAACCTAGAGAACTCTACCTGCTCTTCCGGCCATTCCAGGTGAGTCAGGACCCAGGAGCCCCCAGAGCCCAGGATCAGGGCTGAGCGGCACGGATGAATCTCTGCTGTGGACTGAACTGCAGAAAGGTGTTTCAGAAACTGGGGTCACATATCTGGGCCCATCTCTGACGGTTCTGCTGACTCCTGCCAGTTTCTCGGCCCTGCCGAGCCTCTGTTTAACTCATCTGTAAAGTGGAGACGGTGAAGAAGCTGAGCAAACTGGATAAGGACTTGATCTTGAGTTACAAGGTAGCAGAGCCCTAGGCAAGCCCTGGGCACGCTGTACCACGTGATTCAGAGCACTAAGGCAGGAACCCTCAGTGTGAGGGTTGCCTTTGGAGGATTACAGAGTGATTCAGGGGGTCTCTGAGGAAAGACGAGGCTGATGGGGGAGACAGTGCTGGGTTAGCATAACAACAGCTTCTGACCCCCTGAAATGGCCACCTCTCTCCACAGGGCTATGAAGGGTCCCTGATCAAGCTCACGTCAGGACAGGTAATTTTCTCTCGTAGGTTTTTCCTCTCGGCCCAGGCTAACTGCTGGCATGGAACTGAAACTTTTGTCCTACTGTTTGAAGGCATCTGAAGGTGGAAACCCACTCCTTGCTGTCTTGCTTCAGCCCTGACAGAAGGGCAGCCTCTGCAGCTCTCTGCTCTTTTCTAGCTAGCTGGGCCTTGTCAGCCTCTCTCCTTTCTGTCTGGCTCTGACATTCTGGAAGCACAGACTGCCTGGCCCCAGTGGCTGAAGACAGTAGAGATGAGATGATAGCAGAGCCTCCTGGAGGCCACTAGGAGTGTGAAGTCAGAAGCTTTCAACTTTATCTGCGTGTATTTACAAATGCTTCTGGGGTGTGGTTACAGCTTGGTGATAGAGCACTTGCTTAACTTGCAAGACCTTGCTTTAGTCCTTGGTGCTGCTCTAAATTAAAAACAAAAAAACAAAAGCAACAACAACAACAAAAAACTTACAGAAAAGGTGATGTTTAAAATGGCCCATGGGCCAGTGCTGTTTTGGTATCATTTAATAAATAGTGTGGTACTTAGAAGGGACACTTAACTTAGTCGCTTGTGAATTGTAAATCTTCCAGACATACCCTAGGGAGGGTATGGGCAGGAGCTTTATTTCTTCTGTATTCCCTAACCAGCAAGGGAAATACTGTTTCCAATTAGGTGGTTTTTCTTCTTATTCCTCTTCCTCTTCCTCTTCCTCCTCCTCCTCCTCCTTTTGTTATTATTGTGTTTGTGGTATTGCAGGGGTCAAGCCCAAGGTCTTGGACATGTTAGGCACGTGCTGGACCTGGGGTGCAGATGTAAGGGGGGAGAGATGCAAGGCTGTTCTCTCTTCCTTCCAGCTTGTTGGGTTTGTGATCTTTGACAGCCGGGCAGGAGCGGAAGCAGCCAAAAACGAATTGAATGTGAGTAGGCGGAGGTGGTGCCATTTCTCTGACGAGGTGATGGGCCCTGTTCTGTCTGCTGCAGATCTTCCCCTACTGCACACCCAATAAACACACGGGCTTTTATTTCCCACCCGTCTCAGGGCAGAATCTTTGGCTACCTGGTTTGTGAAGGTGTCACTACCCCACAGCTCAGCAGCGTTCCCCTCTGCTGTAGCCCTTTGTGAAAAAGTCTTACAGCCAGCTTGCTTCTGGGGCTTGTATGCACCTCTCTTTTCTTCCTGTCTAGGGTATTCGATTTGATCCGGAGAAACCACAGACCCTGAGGGTAGAGTTTGCCAAAGCCAACACCAAGATGGCCAAGAGCAAACTAATAGCAACACCAAATCCCAGCAGTGTCCACCGTGCCCTGGGAGCGCACTTGATCGATCGGGACCCCTGTGAGTCAGGCTCTGACCTTCCTTCTCCTGCCCTTTGGCTTGGTCTAGCCAGCAGCTGCCATATTCAGATCCTGAGATCAGTTGTGTCTCCCTCTCTGGGACTTTCTTTCACCCGTAGCCACTTGCCCTGACACTTAGCAGCTCGCTTCTTCCGCTGCAACCTTTTCTAGACTCAAGAAGGCTGGGCTCCAAGGCTATTAGGGCCAAAAGATTTCCTTGAAGCCTTTTTGTGATTTCTCTTGTTTAATATAGGCTGTCTCTGGCCTGCTTGAGATCTCGAAATAGGGTTTTCATCATGCCAGGCAAGTTCACAGGGCTGCTTTCCCTGGTCTTGAGGAAGGGGAATTGTGGTTCGGTTATAATGCTGGGTCCTTTTCTCTATGGAAAGGGGTGTTGGGAGGGGAGACCAGTGTTCTGACCATGGAGGCTGTTGTCTCCTGTTATAGATGACCTGATGGGGGCTGCTCTGATTCCTGCATCCCCAGAGGCCTGGGCCCCTTACCCTCTCATCACCACAGAGCTGACCCCAGCCATTTCTCAAACTACGTTCACCTACCCGACTGCCACTGCTGCTGCCGCTGCCGCTTCCGCCGTCCCCCTTCATGTTCAGGTAAGATGTTTTGGGTGGAGGAGTCTGCCTACCTTGGTATAGGCTGTTCCTGTCTCTGGGGCTGCAGCCAACAGAATTATTGTCTTCTCTCAGGATTAATAGCCCGTGTCTGTAATCTTAGTATTTAGGAGATTGAGGCAGGAGGACTGCTGGGATTTTTAAGAGAGCCTGAGCTAAACTGTGAGACATGCTGTAAAACAAACAAACAAAAAAATCCAAAACAGCAACGACAAAAAAACCACAACTGTTGTCTTCTCAGATTATTTTGGGATCAGTGTCTCTGGGGACACTGTTAGGAGCAGAAAACTGGTCTGCTCAGCCTTCTGTCTTTATGAACTTAATCAAGCTTTTAGAGGTTTCCATGCCTCAGTCATTACTCTGGAGAACTAGAATAATATACTGTGCCTTCGGACTGATTAGAGTTGGGTAGTAACACAATGAAGGCCAGAACTTTGCCTGGACAGTTTAGGACTCCCATTTAATTCCATTTATGTCTCATGTGTGCTGAGCTTTTGAGAACCAGCTCTCTACCATGTGGGACAAACCATCTTGTCAGCCCTGGCTTTTTTAGTAGGTTTTATTGGTTTAATTATTTTGCTTTGTTGGTAGATTAAGTTTTTAAAGGGCAAGGTAGGGGCACTTATGTAGCCCAGGCTGGCCTTGAGCTCCAAATACTTCTGCCTCTGCCTCCCAAATGCTGGGATTGATTGCAAGCATACAACACAACACCTGACTTCTTTTTGTTCGTGTGTGTGTGTGTGTGTGTGTGTTGTGTTTTATTTTGTTCTGTTTTTCTGAGACAGTGGTACCCTAGAGGCCAGACTGGCCTTGAACTGTTGGTAGTTCTCCTTACCTCAGCCTCCCAGGAACTGGGATTACAGGTTTGGGGCCTGGGCACTGGGGGCAGAAAAAAGAGAGTAGCTGTTTGTAGGGGACCCGGCCAAGCAGCCACAGGAAGGAAGTCAGGGACAGTCTTGAGTCTATCTAAACCTCTGCTCAGACAAGTCACCAAAACGTGGCCATGAAGTGGCTGTCCGTCATGGAGTGTCCTATATCATCAAGAAAGGAACATTTGGAGGTGGCTATTTGGCCCTGACCTGGGCAGTAGAAAGGGAAATGGGGAAAATGGACAAAAGAAAAGCTTGAGGGTGGGGGTGGGGGCGGGGGTGGGGGTGGGAGTGGGGTTGGGGGTGGATTCACAGGAAGCAGAACTGGGCACTTTACCTGCTAAATCTAAGTCTTTTGAGAGGCTTTGGGACCCAGAGTTTGTCCCAGTCTCCATGTAGAAAATTGAAGCCAGGTGCCACTAACTTGGCAGGTGTACCCAAGCAGGAAAGTTTCTCCGGCAGGTTTTGATGGTGTGCCAAAATGTGGTTAAACGTGGTGCTTTCTCCAGCTGAGCACCCTGGGCGTCTGGAAAATTCACCTAAGGTCTTCCAGGTGGGAAGGCTTGAGTAGTAACTTGGGAGCAGAATAGGAGACAGGGATGGGGTGTGTGTGTGTGTGTGTGTGTGTGTGTGTGTGTGTGTGTGTGAGTGAGTGTGAGTGCGCGCGTGTGCACATGCACTAAGAAGGTCTGGGTGCTCTAGGCTGAGCAAGCTGGTAGCTTTAAATGCAGGAACAGTGCAAGGCACTGTGATCTCAACCCTGCTGCTAGTTAGTTGCATGGTCTTCACCTTTAGGCCCATGTGTGCTCATTTATAAAATGAGAAGGTTCGGCTGGGTCAAGTATGGAGCCTGCAACGGTGGGTTTGTCAAGTGAAACCTGGGAGGGGCTCCTCTGCTGTGCTAGCTGGGAGCTGTGTCCTGCTTCTGGTCCCTGAACTCTGTAGCTGCCCGTCCTGTGGTTCCCCTCCTCGTCCTGTGGTTCCCCTCCCCACTCCGTCCCAGCTCCACTGCTTTCTAGTTGTAGTTCAGATCCTGGCCCCCTTACCCAACCTCTGTGTGACCTTTACAAGTTGCTTAACTTTAATTTTTTTCATTTCCTTGTTAAATAGTGAAAGTGGTGCTCACTTGAAGGTGGGCTCCACACACACATTTTTGCTTGTTTGTTTGTTTGCTTGCTTGCTTGTAAAGCTTTGGTTTGGTTTTGTAGCTGAGGTCTCTTGTATCCCAGGCTGATTTCTAGTTGCTGTGTGTAGCTAAGAGTCAGGATGGCCTTGAGCCTCTCATCCCGCTGTCTCTACCTCCAGAGTGCTGAGATCACAGGCAGGCATCTCCCTGGTTTACTTGGCACTCAGGATGGATACTAAGCCTGTAGTATCAACTGAGCTACATCTCAAGGGGTCCTGTCCCCCAGCTCCCTCCACGTTTTAAAAAAAGATTTTATGTATATGAGCACTTACCTGCATTACACCTGCACGTCAGAAGAGGGCACCAGTTCCCATTACAGATGGTTGTGAGCCACCGTGTGGTTGCTGGGAATTGAACTTGGGACTTCTGGAAGAGCAGTCAGTGCTCTTAACCACTGAGCCATCTCCCCAGCCCTCTTGGCTTTTTGAGACAAAGTTTCATGCACCCAAGGCCAGCCTGGAACTCCTCATTCTCTTACCTCTGCCACCTGGGTTCTAGCATTAGGAGTAAAACCACCATGCCTTGCTGGGACTTAATCTTAGGACAGTTAGTTTTCCACGTCAGTAACAAGATTTCTGTCCAGGTGCCTGGCTGGCACTGCATTGTATAAATGCACCAGCTCCTGTTGCATGTCAAAGAACTTATTGAAAGCTCCTTCCTGCTGACAAGATCTAGTGAGGTGGGTCCCTACTGTGGGTACTTGGCCTGATGGGTTTTCCTTATGGCAAATTCCTGGACCTATTACAAAGTCATAGTGCAAACTTGATAGTCTTGTCAGGAGAGGAGTGAAGTTTGTTGACTCTGTGATCCATTAAAACATTTACTTAATGTCATCCTCATCACCTATGATATTTACATGGGCCTGGTGCCGTGATGTATGTATGGAGGCCAGAGGGCAAGAAGAGGAGACGCAGAGAGGGACTGGAATGCTTTTAGAGGGAGCCAGGTCACAGGCGTATGCCAGGCATCTGTGACATGTTCCACGGCAAACACGGCAATCCCACTGAGTGCATCCATTCAAATACATTCCTTTGGCATCTGTGGCCTGGCTGCCATGGGCCCATAAATGTCCCCAAGCCCCTGCCTCAATACTCTGGGACTGAGGAACAGCTATAGTTGGGACACCTGAGGAGCAAGTGGAAGAGACTTTCAAGCAGCCATCTGAGGACTCAGCTCCTCTGTTAAGAAGGCTTCCCTCCAGTTACCCTTTGTCCGGTTCCATGGGCTGCTGGCCAGCCAAGCGCTGATTGTCACGGGGCTGCCCCAGCTGGGTGAAGGGTGGCAGACAGGGCTCGTGAGGAGATTCTGAGCTGGCTGGAGCCCTGCGTAGACGGCTACTACTTCTTCTTACACCCTTGTTTGTGAATATGTTCTAGTGTCTAGCCCGGCATCCAGCTGAGAGGGCATCCTGGCCCAGCAGTGGGCCCGAGGAACTTCCTCCTGCACAGCTGTCAGCCAGAAGGAAGAGCCTGTGCTGCTACAGGTGTTAGGATAGTTAGCCATGCTGGGCAGTGGTGGGGCACACCTTTAATCCCAGCACTTGGGAGGCAGGGGCAGGCGGATTTCTGAGTTCAAGGCCAGCCTGGTCTACAGAGTCAGTTCCAGGACAGCCAGGGCTACACAGAGAAACCCTGTCTCGAAAAACAAAACAAAGAAAAAAGGATAGTTAGCCATAACTTCTCATCACTGCCTATCCTCAGAGAATGTGATGGCTTAAATGATACTCTCTACAAGTAGTACCTAGAGTTGGGAGGAGCACGGAGACGGCCTGGCATTGGTCATAGCCCTTTCTGCTTACCCAAGAAGCAGGAATCACATGCACCCAAATGGGCTAACTGGGTCTGCCTACTGTAGCTCTGTGTGTGGTGTCTGAATGTTTAGCTCCTGCCGCATTCTCTACAGTGGCTCTTAAGTGCCGCCCCACTCTTTCCTCTAGGCTCTCCTCCTGGATGTTCAGACCCACCTTCCCCCAGCTAGTTTGGGGTCACTATGGGGTTGACATGCTCCTCCCTTGCTTTGCATTGCTGGAGCAAGTTCCTCCCCTTGAAGCCTTCAGGCAGCAGCCCAGCTGTTCTTGCCAGACACCTAGCTCACAGAGAGGGAGGGATACATACTGTTTTATTGACCGGTCTCTGAGAATTCCGCCTTCGGGCCTTCTGTGACTGTCATAGTGTAGGCAGCTGTGGCCTTCTAGGCCAATCTGAAGCTGCCTGAGGGCTCAGTGGGGCTTTTGAGTCTCTGAACTTAGGAGCCGTGTAACAAGAGCATGGGAGAAATACAGAGGTCAAAAATGGCTACATTGAAGACTTGGCAGGACCCATGTATGGAGACCCACTTCTTGGGGACCACACTGTCTTTGATGTCTAGTGTCTTACTTGCTGTCTTGCTTGCTCTTTACAGCCATGTTTGTTCTGTAGCTAGATTGAGAAACATATCCAAAGAAACAGCATGAAAAGTGTCAAGCTCATTCCCCTGTTAATAATTTTTCAGGCTAGGCATCACTGTTGGCAGAGTTTACATAGGATGCCTGAAGCCGTGGGTTCAATCCCCAGCCCTACATAAAACAAGGTTGCTCTCTTCTGCAATCCAGGTACCCTTCAGTTGTGAGTGCTAATCCTAGCACCCAAAAGGTAGACGCAAAATAGGACCAGAAATTCAAGGTCATTCTTAGTTATATGGTGAGTCAAAGCACCCTGAGATTCATGAGATCCTGTCTGAAACCGAGCCAAAAAAATCCCAAGGCCTTCAGAATGGCTCAGCGGGTAAAGGCTGCCAAGCCTGATGAGTTCACGTGGTGGAGGGGCGGGCCCAACTCCCACAAGTTGTGCTATAACTTCTTGTATGCCAAAGCATGCATAAATAGACACACGTGCACGCGCGCGCGCGCGCGCGCACACACACACACACACACACACACACACAAAGTATGTTTTTAAAAGCGGGGTTTAGCCGGCAGTGGTGGTGCACGCCTTTAATCCCAGCACTTGGGAGGCAGAGGCAGGCAGATCTCTGAGTTCGAGGCCAGCCTGGTCTACAGAGTGAGTTACAGGACAGCCAGGGCTACACAGAGAAACCCTGTCTCGAAAAACAAAACAAAAACAAAACAAAAAACAAGCAAAAAAAAAAAGGGGGGGGGGATAGCAGGGTTCAAATCCTGACATGTGGTCCTCATGGAGCCCTGACCTGCAGAGAAGATGGGCCAGGTGGTGATTTCCCATTTTTAAGGGAAGAAGCTGATGCTTAGAGGGAAGTAGCTGGCCTAGGCTCTACCAAGTGACAGCCTGGTCAGCCGTAAGACTCTGGCCAGATCCACCTGGCTCCTGCTGAGGACTGAGATGCGTAGCTGTAAGTATGAGTATGTGTTGACTGGCTTCTCTTGCAGGTACGCTGGTACTCCTCTGATACCCTTCAGCAAGGATGGAAGTATCACCGCCAGTTCTGTTAGCTCCTCAATAAGTGTTGGCTCTAGGGGTCAGTGTCCTGGGTGCTGGCTGCTTACCCTGTTCCTGGGTGCTTGCTTGGGCTGTAGGCTCCAGAGCCTGTTCATGGCGGGGCGTGGGGGGCGAGGAACCTGACTGCTTCATCCTTCCGTCCTACCCTTACCCTGCATCCCCTTTTGCAGCCTCCCATAGCCAGTTCCCATTCCACTCTGCTGATGGCTCTCTCTCTCTCTCTCCCTTCCCTTCAGGTCTTGTCACCCTGGAGTTGGCCCTGGGTTGTGTGGGGCCAAAGCAGGGCTCTGCCGTCACTGCCACCCGAGTCCTGTGCAGAACTGCTGTTTCCCTCTAGACACTGTGAATCTGAAGCCTGACCTTTTTTTTTTTTTTTTTTTTTTTTTTTTTTTTTTTAAATACAAGGTACAAAATACTTTTTCACATTTTAGTTGGTTTTGAAGTTCAGAAAGGATGAGGCGCGGTGGCAGAGTGGGGTGCACTGGGGAGGCAAGCGCAAGGAAGGCTTCTCAGACTGGAAGCTGGTCAGGCCTACTCCTTGCCACTCCCAACCCCTGCACCCACCCTGCTTCAGAGGCACCCGAGCCTGTGGTCACTTCTGCCTTGGGGGCCCCAGCTGCTGACACCACACACACACACACACACACACACACACACACACACACACACACACACAGATGCCATTCTCCATTCTCACCCAGCAGCAGATCCACAGCCTCTGAATTCCACCTCAAATCAGAGTCCTGCATCGTGTCCTTCTCCAGGCCGACAGGTGTCCAACCAAAACGTGAAAAGTATTTTTGTACCCTGTGTAACAAAATATTTATGGTTCATAAAGGGTTTTTCATGTGTTTACCATTAATTATTGATGAGACCTTGTTCAGCCTGTCAGATAAGTTTAATGTTTAGTTTGAAGCATGAATAAGAAAAGGGGTTCCCTTTCAGCTGTCTGCCTTTGTGCTGGGCATTGGTTTAAGAAGAATGAGATGAAAGATACATGGTGCAATTTTGTTTTATTTTACGAGCACCTCTGTGCTTTGACTTTAACCTCAGCTCAGATGTCTGGCTACTTGGGAAGGTGATATTTGGAGGTGGCTGTTATTGGTGACCCTGTGAGAATGTGAGACTGGATCATAAATGAAATGCAAAATAAAAACCTGAAGTGACTGTGCTGATTTTTTTTTTTGCTTCTGTGACCCATGGGATGGATGCAGGCTGCTGGGCTGAGTGGTGACAACAGGGAGGGCAGAAACAGTCCTGGCCTGGTGGCCATCTGGTGGGGACATCTCAGAGCTGCTGTTGTATTGCCTTCTGTACAAAGCTGGGGAGCCTGTCCAAGAGTGGGGAGTGACTGCACCAGTGTTTTCAGGTGCATGCCTCCATCATCCATCCATCCTGTACGCTCCTCGGGGAATTCTGAAGGTGTAGAGAGCCTTAGTCCCTGTGCCCAGTCAGGAACCCGAGTGTGCCTTTATCTGCTCACCTTCACCCTTCCAGCCCCTTAGTCTTCTCAGACTCTCTAGTATGGAAATACTGGAGTTGGTGTGCTAGGTTCTCTCTCTAGAGTCTGACTTTGTGTCCTGCGAGGTTGGCCTGTGGGAACAGAGGATCCACAGAATCTTGCCCATGACGGGTTAAACTTACCCATGCTGTTAGCTGTGGACTGCAGCTGATTCCTGGGAACAGAATAAAAGATCTTCAAGGCTAGGTTGTGCTGGGAGCCTGGGTTGGCATGGACAGGGTGCCTGTAGCTGCTCTAATTCTCCTGTGACATGGTGTTTTAGTCTTACATGAGAAGTGACTCCTAGAGGGAGCTTTTAGAGTTTGCTTCTTGGTCCACCCTGGTCCTGGAGGGCAGGGCCAGTGGACAGAGCCTGCATCCGATTGGTTTCCTCTGAGCAAAGGGGCCATGGCTGGCTTCAGTTGAACCTGGATGACTGGCACCTTGGGTGTAGGGTGTTAACTGCACGTGTCAGGGGTGACATGCATCTAGGTGCTAAGTGGGCTGAGAGGGGCCCAGGCAAGTACATACAGGCTTTGGGGTAACTCAATCTCTCACTGCTGTGTGATCTTCCCATGCAAGCAAGGGCCTTCCCAGCCTGCAGCTCCTTCGAGCATGGAGAAAAAGCTGTTATGTGTTTGACAGCCCCCTCCGGGGGCCATACCATGGTCTGACCTACTTCAGCTGTGTCAGGATCCATTGGGTCTTACCAAGGTGCTGAATTATTTAGTTGAGGCGGTTGGGTCTTCCTAAGAGGGACAGAGAAAGCTACTCCATAATTTAAAGGCCCCTATGCCTGTGGCTTCTCGGAAAGAGGGTGGGTGACTCGTTCACACTTTATTGAGCAGGGCCCAGGCCTTGGTCTGAGAGAGGAAGGGAGGGTCCTGCACTGTTTCCAGATGGAGCTTTGCTGAGGGCAGGGCCTCTGCAGAAAGGCCTCGATGGACAGTCACATCTGGACTGGGGTTGAGTTCACAAGCAGAGCCATCTATAATCAAGGAGCTGTGTGGCCTTGTTGGAGTAGGCATGTCACTGTGGGCATGGGTTTACAGTCCTCATCCTAGCTGCCTGGAAGTCAGTCTTCCACTAGCAGCCTTCAGATGAAGCTGTAGAACTCTCAGCTCTGACTGCACCATGGCTGCCTGGATGCTGCCGTGCTCCCACCTTGATGATAATGGACTGAACCTCTGAACCTGTAAACCAGCCTCAATTGAATGTTGTCCTTATAAGAGCTGCCTTGGCCATGGTGTCTGTTCACAGCAGTAAAACCGTAACTGAGACACCATGTACATGACTGGTACCTGCAGAGGCCAGAAAAGGGCATCAGATATTTCCTGGAACTTTGAGTTGTGAGCCAGGGTGTGGGTGCTATGAATCAAACACAGATCCTCTGCATCAAGTACATGCACACACACACACACACACACACACACACACACACACACACACACGAGGAAAGGAAACCAGTCAAACTCAACATCGAGGATGACTTTTTTGAGACAGAGTCTTGCTGTGTAACCTAACTGACCTGGAAACTCACTGTGTAGGCCAGGCTGGCTTCAAACTCACAGAGATCCATCCACCTGTTGACTTCCCAAGTGCTGGGATTAAAGGCATGTGTGATTCTCCCTCCTGGGAAGAGTTAGGTGTGTGGTTGTCATTCTCCCTCTTGGCTTCCCGGGACAGGGTCGCTTGAATCTGAGGCCTCTCTGATAAGTCTGTATCTATCTAAATTCAGATTCACATTCCTAGAATCTGCAATGTGTCTCCTGGAAATCAGCTCTGCTCAGGGAACAAAGACTGGAGGAGAGATGCTGACCAAGGGTTGCGAGGTGCAAAAGGCCGGAGCCAAGGTCTCCAAGAAGATTTCCTCGGGGCTGCACTCTCTGGTGTGTGTTTGCATATACATTGCATACTGATGACTGCAGTCAGCCCCACCTGGCTTGTGTTCACTGTAGGTGGCAGTGCCTTCTTGGCAAGAAACTTCAGGGTGATCCTACCCTTAACTGTTCTTGCCTGTGTTTGCAGGCATGGCATACTCTGGCCCCAGGAAGCTCTATTTAATTTATTAGGGTTGTTTGTTTGTTTGTATTTTGTCACAGTTTTTGCTTGAGACAGTTTCATATCAGCCCAAGATAACCTTGAATTTACTGGTCCCTGATGTTCCTGCCTTCTGGTGCCTAGTTTACAGCCATCCTACCTCCTGCCCTCTTCCTGCCTCTGTTCTACACCCTCCTGTCTTTGTTGCATCTTGTCTCAGGCCCTGGTGGAGGGAAGATGAGATTTCTCTGTTCCCTTCACTTTACCTTTCTGGTGATGGCTGGGGCGCCATCCAGACCATGAGGCTGGAGTGCCCTCTTTTGGTGAAAGAGCTCAATGCCACTTGACTGCTTTCCTTTGAATCCTCTAGGACAGACTTAGGCGGGGACTTTCTAGACCCCCTGCTCCAAAGCTCTGAGTTGAGAAGTCACTCACAAACACGGACCACTTCCTGGATATGTGTATGCTTTGCATTCTAAAGACAGTTACATAAACTACTGATCCTGGGGACACAACTGCGTTATCAGATTCATTCAGCAATCTTGGCTCACGGGTAGAGGAGCTTCAGCCCTAAGAAGCAGAGAGATGTGTCCAAGTGCATTCAGATACACAGAGCTGATATAAAATTCAGGTGTTGCAGATTGGGTTGGGTGGGATATGTCAGCGTATGTCTGTAATCCCATCACTTGGGATGCAGAGGCAGAGGGATATTTGCAAGTTCAAAGCTAGCCTGGTTGACATTGTTAGTATCAGGCCATCTGGGTAACAGGGTGGCCTCTGTTTCATCCTACCTCACTGACAAAATGCCTGGACATCTTTAGTAATAAGTGGTCACATGTCTTCTAACAATAGCTGATATTCCCAGAGTTTATATTTCCTTGTTATAGCCAGTAGACGTTTTGCCCACTGGAATGACGGAAGTATCTGGTACCTGAAACTTGGAATGTTCCCTTCCAGCCTCCCCAGTGCCACTTGGCATTCTATGCAGTGGCACCTGACAGTGCCACTAGGTGTTGTTAATTTCATCTTTGTAAACGTTCCCGGTCATTGCCTGGGAGAGTCCAGTGTACTTGGTAGTACCTGACACATAGCAGCTAACTGGTTACTTCACTTCTGAGACATTGTTTTGGCAAGTCTCCTCCCATCTGGGCATGTGTCCTCAGGGGAACCCCACTTCTCTGGGAGTCCCCATCCAGGGAAAGCAGTGGGAACATTCTGTGGGCACAGTGGGATGCCCAAGGGCACTAACGTTCATGGTCTGGTGTTTTTCAGGGTAAGCTGGCTAATGTTACAGGGGCTATTCTGGGTCAAGAGCAGGTGTGTGCCACCAGGTTCCAGGCTTGGCCAAGAGTTGCACACACCAGGCCTGTAGGGGCCAGAGATGATGAGGCAGAGGGAGGCAGTAGTAACTGGAGGCCCCTGCTGCTCAGCAGGGTGGGCCCATGGGGCTTAATATTTGTCTATAGAAAGACACTCAGAATTTAATGTGAAAATTCCTAATTTGTTGGTAACTAATCAAAGAAACTAACAAAACAAAACAAAAAACCATGAAAGCAAGCCGGGCGGTGGTGGCGCACGCCTTTAGTCCCAGCACTTGGGAGGCAGAGGCAGGCGGATTTCTGAGTTCAAGGCCAGCCTGGTCTACAGAGTGAGATCCAGTAAAACCCGGGCTATACAGAGAAACCCTGTCTTAAAAAAAAAAAAAACAAACAAACCAAACCAACAACAACAACAAAACAAAACCAACCAAACAAAAAACCCTGAACAAATCTTAGAAAAAGAAAGGTCTAAAAAGAGCCACCAGGGGGCAGAGGCAGAATGCTTAATATGATTGATTGGCTATTTATAGTGTGTATATTTTGTTTTCTGGTTTTTAGGGGCTGAGGTGGGGTAGTTGAGATAGGATCTCACAAGGCCCAGGTTAGCCCTGAACTCATTTTGTAACTGAGGATGACCTTGAACTCCTGGTCCTCCAGCCTTCATATCTCAGTGCAAGGATTAGAGGCATGCCCTTTAAAGAATTGTATTATTGGGCCAGGCTTGGTGGCACACACTTTTAACCCAGTGTTTGAAAGGCAGAGACAGATCTGTGAGTTCAAGGCCAGCCTGATCTATATGGTGAGTTCTAGGACAACCAGGGCTCTCTGAAGACACTGTCTCATGGGAAAAAATTATATTTCTATCATTATTATTTTCATAAGGCTCTCATATTGTAGCCCATGTTGGCCAGGAACTAACGGCCATCTTTATTTAGCCTCCCAAGTGCTGGGATTACAGGTATGACCCAACACATGTGTTTTGGATGGGTATGTGATTTAAAAAAAAAAATCTAGGGTGCGTATAAAGCAAATGATTGAAAGACTGATGGTGAAGCCGGGTGTGATTGTGTAGGCTTCTGAGAGAAGGGCTACAGGGGCCTTGGTAAAGGACAAAGAACAGGCATTCTTCCCAAAAGGATGTATGGAGAACAAAGCAGGGCATGATGGGAATTGCCAGTAGACCAGATCACCAAACAAATTTGAAATGAACTGGGGAATAAGCTAGAGCTACATCACCAGGTCTGAACCCTGGCATTTCTGGTTTTTTTTTTTTTTTTTTTTTTTTTTTTTTTTTTTTAAAGATTTATTATTTGAGTATTTTGCCTGCATGCCTGTATGTGCACCGTGTACATGCCTAGTGCCCTAGGAGGTCAGAAAAGATCATCAGAGCTGGAGTTGGAGACAGCTGTGAGCTATAGGGTAGGTGTTAGGAATTGAACCCTGGTCTTCCACAAAAGTAACACATGCTCTTAACCACTGAGCCAACTTTCCAGCCTTTAGCTTATTTAAATATCCAAGTTATGCACGGGCATCATCTCATAAAAATTAAAGCTTTATCATAGGCTTAGACCCATCACCAAAGTCTGAGAGTTGACTTTGGATATAGGGTATAAACTCAGGTGCATTCCCTGTGTCCCAGTCACAGCTGCAGCCTCTACTCCAGACAACAGCTCAGCTAAGGAGTTGCAGCTTGGGGCTGGGGCACTGTCAGACATTTACTCTGACTCTTGCGCCCCTTGCAACTGGGATTTCTCACTGAGAACATGAGAGCCGTCCCCTGCATTGCCAGGGTGGTGAGAAACACTTGCCCGCTGGAAGCTGGGACCAAGTCACAGCCACGTCTGTTTACAGACTATTTTGTCTACAAACAGGTGTCTCTCTTGGTTTTCCCTGTATTCTGTGGATGGTTTTCATTATTACCACCGCCATCATCCTCACACTCTTCAGGTCAGTAAGATGGTGTGTTGAGTAAGATTTCTTTCCACCAAGACTGAAGATCTGAGTTTGATGGAGTCCCCAAGTGGTAAAAGGAGAGAACCTACTCTCAAATGTTGTCCTCTGCCCGCTACCTGAATGTGTGCACATGTGTGCACTTGTGTGTGTGGAATTGAGTCTCTCTTTCCACTCTGTAGGTTCTGGAGATTGACAACAGGCATGTTTGCCAGATCTGGTCTTGCTGGCCCTGCGCTTGTTTTGTTGTTTTGAAGCTTGTTTTGTTTTGGGCCCCAGAGTCATTCTGTAGTTGAAGATGACTTTGGGCGCCTGATCCTCCTGTTTCCAATACACAGGGTTACACGAGTGTACTACCACACCTGGTTTTGTGCCCTAACTTTTTTTTTTAGACTAATTTTTTGTGTGTGAGTGCACTGTCGCTGTCTTCAGACACACCAGAAGATGACATCAGATCCGACTACAGACGGTTGTGAGCCACCGTGTGGCTGCCTGCCTCTTTCTAGGGCAGCGCTGGGATTAAAGGTGCGTACCATCACTGCCCAGATAAAGATTTATTTTTAAGTGTGTGTGTGTGTGTGGCCTATATGTAGTTTAGTACAAGTGAGGGCAGGTACCCGTGGAAGCCAGAGGTTTTGGGTAACTCAAACCGGGAGCTAAAGTTGTAGACAGCTGTGAGCTGCTTGATGTGGGGGCTGGGAGTCAAACTCTGGTCCCTTCTCTTAAGCACTGAGCCCCGAGTAGATGTTACTACTCAGTCAAATCAGCTGCTTTTGTTTGTTTTTTGTTTTTTTAAGAAAAGGTTTCGCCAGGCAGTGGTGGCCCACGCCATTAGTCCCAGCACTTGGGAGGCAGAGGCAGGAGGATCTCTGAGTTCGAGGCCAGCCTGGTCTACCGAGTGAGTTCAGGACAGCCAGGGCTACACAGAAACCCTGTCTCAAAAAAAAAAAAAAAACCAACCAAACAAACAAAAAACAAAAACAAATGAACAAACAAAACCAAAAAGAAAAAAAAAAAGAAAGAAAAGGTTTCATGTAGCTCAGGCTAGCCTTAAACTTCATATGTGGCCAAAGATGACCCTGAACTTCTGATCATCCTGCCTCCACCTCCCCAGTGCTGACATTACAGGCATTTACCATGACTCCTGGTTTAGCTGGTGGTTGTGAATGACTTTTCTCCGAGTGAAGCAGTCACTATCGTGGAGAGTTTAGCTGCACCCTCTTTCTAAATGATTAGCTCAGCTGGACTCCTTGGCTGTCATTTATTTTTGGGTTTTCAAGACAGGGTTTCTCTATGCGGCCCTGGCTATCCTGGACCTCTATAGATTAGGCTGGCCTTGAACTCAGAGATTTGCCTGCTTCTGCCTCCCAGCTGCTGGGATAAAAGTCTACACTACCACATGTGGGTGTGTTTATATCCAGCTACAGAGAGGCAGGAGGGGGTCTGAGACCCTCGCTCAGTCTGCTCCACTCCCAGTTCATGAAACTACCTCAGTTGTGACCACAGAAATGAGGGCAGCGGTTCTCAACCTGTGGGTCTCGACTGCTTTGGGAATCCGTGTCAGATAATCAGCACCACAGATCTTTAAATTACGATTCATAACTGTAGTAAAATTACAGCTATGAAGTAGCAACGAAATAATGTAGTGGCTGTGCCCACCACAACGTGAGGAGCGGGTTAGAGGGCTGCAGCGTCGGGAGAGCCGAGGACCGACCGTTGCACGAGTGTCAGGCAACTACTTTATCAATTAAACTGTGTCCTCAGGCTCTACTGTGGTTTTCTCAAACAGAGTCTATTGTTTGTTTGTTTTCTGAGACAGGGTTTCTCTGTGTAGCCTAGGCTGTCCTGGAACTCACTCTGTAGACCAGGCTGGCCTTGCAGTCATAGAGATCCTCCTGCCTCTGCCTACTGAGTGTTGGACATAAAGGTGTGCGCTGCCACCACATGGCTTAAAACAGGATTATGCAGCCCGAGCTCCAACTCAAAATCCTGCTTTAGCCTTCTGAGTGCTGGGATAACAAGTACCAGGTCTAAGAGGAATGATGCTAACCTTATTTTCAGTCTTCTGATTTCAAAGACAGGGTTTTACCATGTAGTCCTGGCTGGCCTGGAACTCAATAGGTAGACCAGGCTGGCCTCCAACTCACAGAGATCTGCCCCCCTCTGCCCAGTGCTGAAGTTAAAGGTGTGCACCACCATGTCCATCTTAGCCATGTATATTTTTTCCTGAAACAGTATTTTTGTGTGTAGCTCTGGCTATCCTGGAACTCACTCTATGAACCAGGCTGGCTTTGAACTCATGAGATCTGCCTGCCTCTGGCTCCCTAGTGCTGGGACTACAAGCGTGTGCCACCACCATCTGGCAGGTGTGTGCCATCACCATCTGGCTCTATTTTTTCATTAGATTATAGATTACTGTGAAATCTGTTTTGATTGGCCTCTGGCTCTCATGGGTTTCCACCTGCTTTTTTAACATCAATCTAGTAATAAGAGTTCTGCTTGGAAGCTTGGAAGTTCTAGAAGGATCCCTGTTAGTCCAGAAAGGTCAGGTGGTCTGTATTTGCCAGGAGTGAGGAGATCCCCAGGGAGTTAGTCCAGTGGCCTCCAGGGCTTTGGGGCTGGTTTCTATGCTGCTCTCTGGACAGAGCCCAGTGGGAACAAACATACCCTGGTAACTAGTTCTCAAAGGACAGAGTCCTGTGGCTAAAGTGGAAAATGTGTCTAGTGCACATGCAGAAACACACACACACACACACACACACACACACACACACTCACACTCTCTCTCTCTCTCTCTCTCTCTCTCTCTCTCTCTCTCTCTCTCTCTCTCATAGTTACTGTTCTAGCACTCTCAAGACCTTTTCCCACGAAGTCCCGCAGTCCCAAGCAGCCGGAAGGGCAGCCAGTCATGGGAATGAGCTGCGGCCCCTTCCCTGTGGAGGCCCACCCCACCCTGCTCCATGGACTCTCGGCCATAGGAGCCCTGCTCCCTGTCACTATTCCCCGCTCTACTTTCAGAGGAGGAAATTGCCGAACAATGTGGCAGATCAGGGAGAGCTCACAGCGCCTGGAGCCCAAGGCCAGGCCAGGTCTTCAGCAGGCCGCGGACTCTGACTTCTGGCTGCCCTGCTGCTCCTGGGTGTTCTCACAGTTCAGGCCTCCTCCTTGCTGGAGACCTCCCCTGAGGAGCAAGTCCTCTTCCTTCCATTGGTTTTTCCCCCAGGGTGTGGTAGCCCAGTGTCTTCCTTCCCTCTTTCTCACCATGTCAAGGTCGAATTCCCTTCTAGACCAGGCAAGTCCTCCCACCCGGCCTAACGAAGTGCTCACAGGCACTCAGAGGGACACATGGAAGTAACCTTGTCATTTCCAGCCTCATGCTGGGAGGATGGTGGGAACCACCACTTGGTCTAAAACAGCGTTCTGCCTGGTACCAGAACCCTGCTCTCATCCCAGGTTCACTGCTCAGTTCCCCAACCTCAAAATGTCTGGTTTATTACTGGTGTGGTACTTGGTTGTGAGGCGGGAGGATTAATAGAACCCAAGGGTCCCAGGCCAGCCTGGATTACAGAGTGAGAACCAACTGTAAAGTAGCCTTCCTTCATGGAGGTGCTCACGTGTGATCTCACACTGGAGGGGTGGAGGCAGGTTGATGAAGAGCATTGCTGGCTGCGTAACAGGTTCAAAGCCAGCCTCCAGTAAAGACTTAGCCTGCCATGTTAGCACACACCTTTTAATCCCAACACTCAGGAGGCAGAGGCAGGTGGATTTAGGTAAATTCAAGGCCAGCCTGGTGTACAAAAGCAGGTTCAGGATCTCCAGGGCTATTTCACAGACAAACCCTATCACGGGAAGTAAAGTAAAAAAGGTGGGTGTTCGGGCTGGGCGTGTGTAACTATATTGGCAGGATGTTTGCCGAACACGCATGAAGCCCTGGGTTTAGTCCCCAGTACTGCAGAAACCAGGCGCATGTCTGTAATCCCACACGAGAGGCAGGGTGATCAGGAGTTTGAGGTCAAAGGCTTTAATTACATAGTAATTCCTTTTTATTTTTCAGTCTTGGGGCTTTCATCCCAAAAGGCCTGAACAAAGAGCTGATTACGTGTGTGGACTGGGGCCTGGGCCCTCGGCCCCTGGGGAGCCAGCCTTGGTTGGGTAGAGCAGGTAGGGGGGACACAGACGCTAAAGTGAGCTAAAGTCATGGAAGTCTGGTTTTGTAAGAATGTATCCTCCTGACCCTTTCTTCCTTACTCTGTGTTCCTGAGTATCCTTTCCTTTTCTAGAGAGCAGAGGACTGGTTTATTTTTGTGAGGTAGCTCCTAGACACTGAGTAACTTAGTGTCCAGCCGAGAACTCGCTCCCGTGCCAGTTCACACTGGTTAGAAAGGGCGGCAGAAGACCTGACTAGTTCAGTCACACAGCTGCCAAGCAGACGGGTTTAAATTTGTCTTACCATGTTGCACCATAAGGTGTTTTGGTTTTGGGGATGGATCCAACCCGGGGCCTCACACATGCTAGGCCAGCATTTCACCACAGAGCTACGCCGCAAACCCTATTTGATTTAAGTTAATGGAGATTTAAATAGTGGGAGCAGTTGTACAGGACAGTGTAGGCAGAGGAAGGCTGTTCCCATCTGTGTGATGTTCTCACTTGCTGGCCTAGTTGCAGGAAGATGGTCACCTCCTAAATTGCAAGCTGTGGCACATGCTTTTGACTTCTTCTGTGCACATCTAGACAACCCTGGATACAAAATCTAACTTCACCTGATAGCTTTGAAATTGAACAAGTAAGTTTCTTGCTGTAGATGGGTCAATAAACATTAACAGACAGTAATTCTCTTCGTCATAAAATAAAAATTAAGGCTGGATGGTGGTGGTGCACACCTTTGAACCCAGCACTCTAGGAGACACAGGCAGGTGGATTTCTGAGTTCGAGGCCAGCCTGGTCTACAGAGTGAGTTCCAGGATAGCCAGGGCTACACAGAGAAACCCTGTCTCAAACAAAAACAAGCAGAGCTGTTATAAAAAATTAGTGCTTTAAGAGCTGTGGAGATACCTTAGCTAGTCAGATGCTGCCTTGCAAGTACCTAGACCTGAGTGTGAGCACCCTCCCAAAAACTTCCCAGTATGAGTGCTGGTTTGTTCTAGCTCTAGGAAGATGGGGATTTCAGGGGTTTTGTTGGGGGAAGGTGGGGATCCCATCCAGCCTAGCTTACTCGGTGAATTCTAGGTCACTCACCCATTCCATCAGCCAAGTAGCTGACACCTGAGGAATATGACCTCAGGTTGTCCTCTGGCCTCTACATGTATACACATACAGCCCAGATGCACCTGCACACACATGAATATGTACATACACATACATTCCATCCAACCTCACACAAACCCACAAAAATGCTTAGTAAATGGTTGGTATCAGTGTCATAATGTGCTCTTAGTATTTGTCAATTGATTGATCAGAAAGTGTCCTTCAGACCACAGGGTAACTTGCAAAGCCTGAGGCATTCTCTTCCAGGGCCGGGAGTGTTGGCCCGGTGGGTGGAGCTAGGTTTACTAGTCCGATTCTGGTATGTACTAATGTAAGAATTAAGCTGACTTGAACTTGGAAGAATAGGTATGGATGGCTGAGGGTGACAAGGTAGAGGATTTTCCCCCCTTCGAGACAAGGTTTCTCTGTGTAGCCCTGGCTGTCCTGGAACTCATTCTGTAGACCAGGCTGGCCTCAGCTCAGAGATGTCTGCCTCTGGCTCTCCAGTGCTGGGACTAAAGGCCTGTACCGCCATGCCCAGCAAGGTGAGCCAGAGTTAGACAATCGTTCTGAGTATCTAATGATCTAATGATAACCATAACAGTTATTTTTTCACTTCAATTTTTGTTAAAAGAAAAAAAAAAAACCCCTTAGTTTGAAAGCCCCATCTTTCCTTCTGTATCCCCATGATCTGAAAACTTAAAACCTTGTGTGTGTGTGATACAGTCCTTAGGTCCTGAGGGGCTCTGTGATTTGGGACTGGACTGCAACGGAGGTCATATGACCACTGCATTTTGGAATAATACCAAAGTGAAAAAGTACAGTTTTTTCAAGCTGTCTCTCCCACGTGTTGCTTTCTCTGCAGTGTCCTTCAGACTGAGTACCTACCTCACATTGTGATGGCCTCTCTCTCTGGCCAGATTGTGACATCCAAGGTAGGTACATTGCCTGGCCCATTGTTTAATATTTCTGGATTCCTGCCCATTCTAGAAGCACATAGTAAGTAGCTGTTTACTGAACTTTGACTAAGTGAATGGATGGTGTGAGGTGACCACTGTGGTCTGAGAGTGCATTCTCTCCCTTTCCCTCTGCCTGTCCCCCCTCCGCCCCCACCCCCCACTTTGAGATAAGAGTCTCATTGTGTTGAAGCTGACCTTCAACTCACAAAGATCCACCTGCCCCTGCCTCCTAGGTGCTAGGATAGAGGCTTACACAATCTCTTCTGTTTACAGTCTTAAGTTGACTGTGCACTTTGACGCCTAGGGTTCTCCTTTGAGCGTGGCTGGGATTTGAGGGGTGTGTGTGTTGTTGACTGACCTCTTGCCACTGATCTGTGATTAGAGGACCAGTCAGGACAGTGGCAGTGCACTAGTGCAATGATCGATTGAAGTAGCTTGCACTGCTTGACTGGAAGCAATTGTCAGCAAGTTAGTGAGGCGCCTATGACCGTGACCTACAAAGTTCTGGCTGCAGATGACAGTGCGCTTGGTCAGTAGCTGGTGTTGGGGGCTGGGGACTGACTCGAGAGACTGTGTCCAAATAGGAGAGATGGTTCTTTTCAGCTGACAGTGGGGGACCAGCAAGGTGGCCGGGGCAGTAAAGTTACTTGCTGTCATCTGACTGGTGACTAATTTGTGTTATGAATTGAAGAAAAAGATCCGTGAGATGGATTCGTGCTGGAAATGATGCAAATATATGAGCAGTATTGTTCCTTTTCAGATTTTGTTTTGTTTAGTGATGTATACCCCCCGATTTCAGTTTGGCCACACACAAAAGCGGCAAGTGCCCAGCGTGGTGAGGCACACCTGTATCCCCAGCACTTGGTGGGAGGACAGGAAGTAAAGGCAGGAGGATGAGGGGCTCAGAGCCATCTTCCAGTGAGTTTGGGGCTAGCCTGAGCTTCAGAGACTGTTCCAACAAACAAACAAAAAGCAGAAATGAGCGAGTGGCGAGGGCTCAGCGGATAAGGGCACTGGCTGCTCTTCCAGGGGACTTGGGTTCAATTCCCGGCCCCTACACGCAGCTCGCGCTGTAGCTCCTGTTCCGGGGGATCCGACACCTTTGCACAGAGATACGTGCAGGCAAAACGCCAATGTGCATAAAAAGCAATCACATATAAGTTATTAAGGAAGGACAAAAGCAGAGATGAAGACTGGCCTCGGCCAAGCCGACCCGAGCCCGGCATCCAGACCTCCTTCCCCGCTGCTCCCTGGCTACCGCCCCCGACCACAGCTCGCCCGGCTACGCCTGCGCCTAGGCGGGGCGGCGCTTCGCCCTTTGTTGTGGGCCCCAGTTTCCCAGGACACCAAGCGGCGCTGGGTGGGGCTATGCAGATGAGGCACTCGGGGGCGGGGCGGTTGCGCGGCGGCGGCCGGGGAGGGTCAGTTGGAGGCAGGCGCTCGCTGAGGCAGGAGGAGCGCACTCGGCCCGCGGCCTGACAGGGACTTAGCCCGCAGAGACCGGCCCGCGCGCGCGACCCCACACCCACCCACTCGTCCACCCACCCACTCCCCGCGCCGCCTCCTCCCACCCTGAGCAGAGCCACCGAGGATGATAAACACCCAGGACAGGTAACGGCCCGGCGCAGGCTCCCCGCCCCCACCCCTCCGCGGCTCCGGTGGCCGCCCCCCCCCCCCCAGCTCGCCCGGGCCCCCGGGGGCTCCGTCCGCTCCCACCGCTCCCCTTCGCCACCCCTGCCACCCGAGTCCCGCGATCGGGCCTCCTTCCGTCCTTTAGCCCCCTTCCTCCGGCCGGCCCATCCCCCTCATCCGGGTTTCCTCCTCGCCGGAGCCGCCCCCCCCAGCTGGACGTAGCCTTCCAGTCGGTCGCCCGGTTCTCTGAAGCCCAGCGGGACGGTGCCCGGTGCCCCACACCGTGCACTTTCTCCCGGATTCCCCGGATTGGTGCTCGCCTTTCCGAAATGTTTGTTACTCCTTCCTGCACAAGTCACTTGATCGCCGTAAATCCACTCCCCAGTGAAGATCGCTCCCCGGGCCGACTCCTCTCTTTCAGCCCTGCCTGGCTCTCCCCAAAGCCAAGCGCTTGTCCGGCGGTTCTCAGCTCGTCCCTTTACCCCGCTTCCCACTTTCCTTCCCCACCCTTCTCCAGGTAGGCCCCATTTTCCTGTCTGGGAAACCCCACTCTTTCTATTTCTCTAACACCGTGGGTTCCATTCCTGCCCTCCTTCCTGTTGCCCCAGTGATGTCGCCAACACTCTTCCCTTTAAACACTACAAAGTCTCAGTCGGAGCTCATCTTCCCCCCTCCCCCATTTAAAACCATTACATCCCATTAGCCGGTCCCCCTTCCTGGGAGGATCTTTAAGTGCTACCCCCTTTTAAATTTTACTCCAGGGCCTCCGAAGCCAGACTCTGGGCCTCTGGAAGTTACCTCCCTCAAGACGCAATGCCCGTTTCCCCCAGGATCTGAAATGGTGTGACAGGTTTCTTAACTTTCAACTAAAGTAGGCAGAAGTCATCCCTTTAGTTCCCCTCTCTTCTTTCCGCGTCCTCAGATATCCCGCATTTCTGCCCCAGACAGGGATGCTCTTCATAAGTATTCCAGAATTTTCACTGCTCAGGATTTGTAATGCCCCTTGCTTATGTCCTTTCCCTTCCCGTGTAGGGCTTGTTGCTGAACCCATTCAATCCCCATATAGACCCTTTGTCCTCACCTCGGACCTTCATGGCCTCCGACCCTGAGTGAGCTGATCCAGCCCTCAAACTGCCACGGTCCCTCTAAAACCAGACTTCCTCCTACAAACACGTCTTCTTTCCTGTGGCTGTTCATATAGGGCCCCGCCATTCCAGGGTCCTCCAGAAGCTTGCGCGTCTTTTTCACTAAGTGATCTTGATATTCTCTCCTTCCTGCTTCTCCTTCCAGTATCATTTTTCTCCAGCTATGTTTTCCTCACACTTCAGTGTGTCTCAAACCTAGCTGCACATTTAAAAAACAAACAAATCAACTAAGCCAAAAAAAAAAAAAAAAAAAAAAAAACCAAACAAACCAAAACCAGGTATCTGTTCTTTCCTCGATTACTCCAAATGGCCTAGGGTAGAGCCTGGTTAGTGGTGTATACTTTTAAAGCTCTCCAGTTCTCATGTGGAGCCTGGGTTGAAAAATACTCTCACCCCAAGAAGGCCCTAGCCTTTCCCCTCACATCCCTGCAGTGTCAGCCCCTCCTCTACTGACAAGTGATTTCTTGGTCTTCCTCTGTTCACAAAGAAAGTCTTTGGAGCCTGATAGTGGTGTGGTGCACACCTTTGATCAGGTGGCAGAGGCAGGTGGATCTCTGAGTTCAAGACCAGTCTGGTCTGCAGATCAGGTTCTATGACAGTCAGGGCTGCACGGAGAAACCCTGTTTCATTTTTGTTGTTTGTTTTTAAACTCTTCTTTACCTTAGATATTTAGTGCTCCATTTCTGGCCATTTTCTATTCCAGCGTTATCTCTCTGTATAAGAAACTCACTCACTCCCCATTTCCTGGCTTGTTATGATTGTGCTTGAGCCAGTGTCACCAAACTACTAAACCTCCTTTGCCTGTAGTCACATCCTGCCTTTTCATTTTCCTTGTCCCAGTAGCATTCCACTCTTTGATTCTACCTGCTTTAACCCAGTCCTTCACAGCTCAGGTGGAGGTGGGTGTATCCTTGGAGGATGCAGGAGGCAAAAGGTGCTGTTGTGGTCTGGAAGACTGTGTGTGCTGAGGAGGGAGAGCATGTGAGGTGCGGTTTTTCTCCGGGGTTGGAAGTGGGGCGTTTCAGTGGTCATTCTTAGGAGTCCTTTGGATTGATTGGGTCTAGGTGCCAACCAAGTCCTCTTCAGCTTGAGCCAGAGATTTGAATATTCGAGACCAACACTTACGCTTTCATGACCTGAGTGTGAGTTCTCCAAGTTCTAACTGTGTTGCACTTAGCCGGTGTGCTCACACGTTAAAAGAAGGGGGTTGAGATAGCTTAACCTGGAAGGTTCCTTCTAGCCGCCTAAGTGGCAAAACAGGCTCACTTGTCTCCAGGGCCCTTGCTTTAGTGTGTTGGTAATTTGAGGGGCTTGGCTGTGTGAGGCAGGTGGAGGGAGGAGTCAGTTGGCCTGCCAGGGCCTGGGCAAAAGCTGGTCCTTGGATCAGGCTCATCTCCTTTGGCCTGGGGGTGGGGTGAGGTGTACATGGTGTCTGGTTTCTTTGCTTTATGGCAATCTTGTTTCCATAGTATGCTTCCCAGCCTCCTCTGCCGGCCCTTAACTTTCTGAAAGGAATCCTGTTGGAGTCTTAGCTGGGGTTCTGATAACAGCCGGATGTTCTTCCCAGGAGTGCTGGTATTTTTAATGTGCAGTGTAGGGAGCTGGCTGAGAGCTTAGTTCCCATTGGGTGGGGGATGGGCTTTCCAGTTTCCCAGGCTCCAGGGAGGGAGGCCTACTTCCCTGGAAGAAGTGGTTGCAGAGGAACCAGCAGTGTTTGGAAAACTAGGCTCCTCTGGAATTTCTAGCAGTCAGACTAGTGTCTCCAAAATGTCAGAATTCCTGATGGCGGTGCAAGGAAAAAGAGCAAGTGCAAGGCCCCTTAATTATGTGTTCTGAACAATGGGTTTAAATTGAAGAGGAAACCAAATTTTGTGACCTTACTTTTGCCTGGATTTGTAGGGGCTGGGGACACAGTGTCTGTCTAGGGCTTGCTACAGTCGAGTCTGTAGAGGACAGTCAGTGCTGGCTTGGTTAGCTATATTATAGTCAGTCTGTGTGATGGGCTCTGGAGAAAAACATTAGGTTCCACAGCTGTTTTCTGGGAGGGGGATAGGGAGTTCCCAAGAGCAATTCAGGACTACCTATAGTATTTTCACTACATGGCTTCCTCTGTATGGAATTTCTGTTTCTTTCCAAATAATTTGGTATTGTTAATTCTCCTTTATCATTAGTTCTGCTTGATGAGTGTGGGGCAGGAGGGAGAATGACCGCTAGTATAGTCAGAAACACCCCTAAATTGGGTGTGTGCTTTAGAAAGCAATGGGGACTAATAATAGCAATTCCCCATTTTGCCAAGAAACCCAAATTTAGCCCTAGAGCTGTGCTTATATATGAAGGAGACTGAGGAGTGGGGCAGAGGCATGTTACAAATGAGCGCTTTCATTCCCTTTTGAAACGTTGTGCAGTGGTTAGATTCAGAAGGCTCACTGAAAGTGACAGGGGCTGGGACTGGAGACATGGCTTGGTGGTTAAGAGGACTGGCTTCTCTTTCAGAGGACCTAGGTTCAATTCCCAGTGTCCAGCGTCCACATGACGCTGTGATAGAATCATATGATACTAATCCTAGGGAATCCAGAGCTGCCTTCTGGCCTCCAGAAGCACAGGTGTTCATGCAGGTAAAATACCAACATACATAAAATAAGCCGGGCATGGTGGCACACACCTTTAAACCCAACACTCAGAAGGCAGATGCAGGTAGACTCTTCGAGGCCAGCCTGGTCTACAAAGCAAGTTCCAGGACAGCCAGGGCTACACAGAGATTATTCTATCTCAAAAAAGCAAACCAACAAACAAAAGTGTGGTGACACAAGACTTTTTTTTTTTTTTAAGATTTATTTTGTGTATATGAATACACTGTTGCTGTCTTCAGACACCAGAAGAGGCTATCTGATCCCATTACAGATGGTTGTGAGCCACATTGTGGTTGGTGGGAATTGAACTGGAAGAGTAGTCAGTGCTTTTAACTGCTGAGCCATCTCTCCAGCCTGTGACACAGGCTTTTAATCCCAGGAGGCAGTGGTAGTCAAATTTCAGGCCAGCCTGGTCTACATGGTGAGTTCTAGACTAGCCAGGGCTACATGGTCAATAAGACTCTGGTGGCAAATTACAACAGAAGAAAAACAAAACAAAAAAGGAAGTTACTGAGTCGACTAATGGCTCAGTGGAAGAGCAAGACAGTTTCCTGTAAACAGCAGCAGCAGCAAGTGTCTTGTAAGAGAAGCTCTAAGATGATCTCCTAGGCCTTTGATAGTGTATAAACAATGATGCAATCCTGCCTCAGGGGAGGCTGGGCTATGAAGAGCTAACAGTATAAACCACATTGAAGACTTTAACATATAAAAATATCTTAAAGTACAGTACAGTACCATTGTTAGCTATCCAGCAACCACAAGTGGCAATAGGTTGTGCCTGTCGTTGGCAGATGTACCAGTGTTAGTTGTGTGATTAGCGAACATCGGGTACAGAGGTATTCGGGCTGCCATCAGATGCTTCTTGTAGAAAATCAACCCAAACCTATTTCTGCTTTCAGCCTATGATTCAGAGGGGTGATTTCATTTTCTTACAATCACACTGATTGAGCAGACTCCCTCTGGAGCATGTGACAGCTCTGGTGAAGTGACTTAAGTGACTACTGCATGGCAGCATACATGACTCTCACAGGTGCACAGAGGAATGCATCATCTGTGGTCACTTTAGACTGAAGGAGCCTGACACTTCCTACATCCTCACTGCTAAGTGTGCTTGTAGTTCTGGAGTAGTCTTGCTTTACATAAGGATTACTCATCAGAGATATTCCTAGCCCTAGAGTACCAGCAACCCATGTGAGGAATTGAGGATCTGAGACACGAGTGGGTCAGAAGTAGAGGGAATGAAGGTAGAATACTGGGAGTGGAGTGCTATTTTTGTGTCTTTTCATTTGATACTGCCAAGGCCAGCTGACGATGCTGTCTGACAGGCAGAGGGAATTAAAGGGAACAGACCTGAATCAAGGGTTGAGGCCACTGCATTTGAGTGAAAAACCAAACTATTGGAGAATCTGAATTCCAAATATTTATTAGATTAGGTTGTGTTTTGAGCAAACTAAAATTAAAAAAAAAAAAGGGGGGGGGGAGAATGACATAGTCCCCTGGAAGTTGTTTGGATTGCTTTGAGACAAGGTCTCACACCCTTAAATCACCATGTAGCTTTGAACTCAGAGCAGTTTCCTCCCTTAGCTTCCAGAGACCTGGGACTACAAATGGGCACTTGTTGAGTGTTTCCCTTTTCCTTGTGGTTCTGGGTTCACTGAGACACATGGCCTTTACATTCTAGGCGGGTGGTCCACCAGTGAGCTACATCTCCAGCCCTGGAGTCCTTTGTTAAGATATTTGATAGGTTTTGTGTAGAGGTGCGTACCTTAATCCCAGCACTTGGGAGGTAGAGGCAGGTTCAAGGCCATCCTCATGTACATGGTGAGTTTAAGGCAAGAGCTAAGTAAGACCTTATTAAAACACAAATACACTTTTAAAAAAAGACCAATTCTTTTACTTAGTAAATGCCATCAAGATCTAAAAATCTGATTTCAATGATAAAAATTTGACTTAGCCTCATTTCCCTTTATACATCCGCATACAGTACCTGTTGATGGTCATCAAATGAAATTGTGGCTTGCTAGGGACATTTCAGATAGTAGATTCACAGCCACGTTGATTGTTGGAGAACTGAACCCAGGGCCCTGCTGTACTAGGCAGATACTTCTACTTTGCTGTACTCCAGTCCTCACCGATGCTGTGAATTATCAGCAGTAAGTGAGCTGTATATAGGTGATCTGAAGTGTCTCCTTCAGCAGCTGAGGCTCGAACATCAGCTTTAAGCTCCAGTGTGTTGTCTGCCTTGGATGTGGGTACCAGACTCCTTCATTTCTAGTATGGTCTGTTTGCTCTTCTCAAAAGTAGGCCTGGATCAGCTGGGTGTCTGGCTGCAGTATAATACAGTTGACTTCTCTTTTTTTTCTTCCCCCCTTCCCTTCACCCTCTTGCTCTGGCCCCGCTCGCTCTGGCCCATAGGTTTTTATTTATTTATTATATGTAAGTATATTGTAACTGTCTTCAGACACCCATAAGAGGGCATCGGATCTCATTACAGATGGTTGTGAGCCACCATGTGGTTGCTGGGAATTGAACTCAGGACCTCTGGAAGAGCAGTCAGTGCTCTTAACCACTGAGCCATCTCTCCAGCCCACAGTTGACTTCTCTCAACCTATCTTTTTAAGTCTCTGGCCTTAAACTTAAAAAAAAAAAAAAAAAGTTTAGGATACATTATTTATTGTGTGTGTGCATAGAGTATGGAGGCCAAAGGCTAATTCATTTTTCCATGTAGGATCAAGAGATTAAACTGGGGTTATCAGTTTGGTGGCAAGTCTTTACCTGTTGAGCCTTCTCCTCCATCTCATGATAGAATAAATAATCTTTTTGGTGTAAGTCATTTCTGCCCCCTAGTAGAGTGACTAAAATCTGTGGAAGGATGGGCAAAAGCTGAAATAAAACTAAATTGAATATGAAACCTTTTCTATTTTGTGTTAGAGATTTGTCTTTAAGACATTTCTCAAGCCAGGCAGTGGTGGTACACACTTTCAATCCCAGCACCCAAGCTGCAGGGTCAGGTGATCTCATGAGTTCTAGGCCAGCCTGGCCTACAGAGTTCCAAGACAGCCAGGGCTACACAGAGAAACCTAGGGGTTTGGGGGGCAGGCAGGAAGGGGGGTAATTCTCTTGTTCTTAAATTCTTTCAAATTCTTTTAAATTTCATTCATCATGTGACTGGCAGCTAATTTTGATATATCATTTGAACAATATCAGAGAAGGTTGTTGCCAGGCAGTTTCATGTGCCACAATTGCTATGTACATCCTGCATCCCTTCAGAAATGACAGATACCTTGAGTATAGTCGTCTGTCACTCACGTCAGGTAACTAATCAGTGCATTATAATGGGCAGTGAAGTCTACTCAGTTGTTTCTCTCAGGGAACTGGTGCTAGACACATCCCACCTTCTACAGGGTTTTTAGAACAGCAGAGCTTGTATGTGATTTGTGTGTGTGTGTGTGTGTGTGTGTGTGTGTGTGAAAGAGTGAATGATGTGTTATCGAGGTGTGGACTTGATGCATTTACTTGGAGATAAGAAAACCAGAGATATCACAGGTTTACAGATGAGTGTAGGAAAGAGGCCAGCCTTAGGGATTATTTCTAGGAAGACAAAGGATTGTGTGCCCTTGCCCCTCCATGGTGCGATTCTTTGTAGGGGTAGCCTCTTGTTTCTGCCATTTCTGATCATAAATTAGTTAAGAATCAGATGCCGGATGGAACGTAAGGCTTATGTCCAGTTAACTCAGCAAATTCTAGAATTTTGAGGGCCTTGGTGATGTAGTTTTGTAATCCAAGCAGTTCTAGTATTCAAGATGTCTTCTTACTGTCACAGACGGGATTTGCCTAGTCCTTGGGATAGTTCTGCCAGTGTATGCCAGCCAGTCAGCTAGTTTTCCCAGTAGCCCAGCCTTTCTGGTACCTCTACAGAACCGCAACAAAGGGCTAAGAAGGGGAGCCTCTCATATGGGGTTTGGGAAACTCCTGACCTGAAAAAAAATTTCTGGACATTGTTACTCTGTTATAATACACATCACAGTTCCTCTTTCCCTGTCATTAAGCCAGAATCAAAGATGGCAGTATTTTTGTGTTTTCCTGAAAATTAACATGGCCTTCAGCTAGGCAGTGGCGGTGAAAACCTTTAATCCAGCAGAGGCAGGCATACCTCCTAGTTCAAGGCCAACCTGGGCTAAATACTGAGTTCTAGGACAGCCAGGACTACACAGAGAAATTCTGTCTTGAAAAGAATGGCTGACACATATGGTGGCAACAGAGCACCTAGAGCCTTTCACATCTGTAAGCGGGGTCTCCTTATGTTATTCAGACCCAGCACGTACTTTGCTTGTGCCTTTGTCTGTTTCGACAGTGTCAGTATTTCCTCTATTCTCCTGCTTCATCATAACCCTAGAGCAATTTGGAGCTTTTTTTTTTTTTTTTAATTGCAGTTCCTTTGCTGAGATGGAGGTTGGGAAAGTGAGTAGCCTTGGTATTCAGCTCATGTTGACACTTCATTTGAAGCTTAGTGATTGTGCTATGTTGGTGGCTAAGGCACAGATGGTTAAGGAAAGAGACTGATGCTGGAGACTCAGCAGCCAAACTAGGTAAACCCCATGTGAAGAGCTCACTGATGTTTGATAGGTGACCCTGTGGTCAGACTCCCTTGGACTTCTGGGTCTATCTGCCTCTTGATTAAAGTACCGTTTGTAGATGCTGAAGACAGAACGTGAGCAGTGGAGAAGCCTTAGAATACTTGTGTAGGCAGCGGGAGGGCTGGAGGGGTATGGGCTAAATGTCTGGGTGTTTACCGACTGACTTTCTGTCTCTTGCAGTAGTATTTTGCCTTTGAGTAGCTGTCCCCAGCTCCAGTGCTGCAGGCACATCGTCCCAGGGCCTCTGTGGTGCTCCTGATGCCCCTCACCCACTGTCGAAGATCCCCGGTGGGCGAGGGGGCGGCAGGGATCCTTCTCTCTCAGCTCTAATATATAAGGTAAGGAGGAGGATTTTTGTATAGAAGCTTGGGTGGAGTCTGCTGGATCCCACTGAGCAGCTACTCAAATGCTTAATTTTTTCCTAGTCTTCTCTTGGACAGAAGTAGCAGGGTGGCTGAGGGAGAACGGGAATTGATAACTTTTTTATTGGAATCCTAGAGGGAGAATTATTAGTACTGTTTGCTGCCTTTTAATCTTCTGGAGACTGAGGCCCAGGATCAGCTCAGCTTCTTTCCTAGGCTGGGAATGGAAAGTTAGCAGGGCATCAGAGTTGTGTGCATAAGGACCCGAGTGCTGGGATCACAGGTGTGTACTCCATGCCTAGCTATCGTTTACTGAAACGCAAGGCCTTAGGCCACACACAGTAGCTTATGCCTTTAATTACAACACTTTGGAGCAAAGACAGGTGGAACTCAGGAGTTCCAGGCCAGCCATGGCTATATAGTGAGATACTGTCTCAAAACAAAATAACAGAAGGTCTTATGTAGTCCGGGTTGGCCTTTAACTCATAATCCTCCTGCTCCAGGCTCCGGTGAAACAACGCTAGAACTTCAGGTTTTTATTGGTTAGGAATACCTAGGTTTTAATTTTAACTTTGCATTTATTACTGTAGGAATCTTGGGCCAGTCGCTGAATCGCTTGTACCTTACTAGCTCATATCTAAGCACCTGGTTGATTTCCTTTCCCATCTCATTCTGGCTTTTATCAACAGCAGCTGTTCTTAGAAGTGGCTGTCGTTAGCTGACCTGTAGGTCTGTATTTCTGAAATGACCCTGATCCAGGCTACCCTGAGAATGGCCCAAGGGACGCAGCCCCCTTGGATAAGGGAGCATAGGGCGTGGTTAGTGGTAGAGTTGTCCTCTGCCCTAACTTTCCCTCCTAGGACGAGAAGCTCACTGTGACCCAGGACCTCCCCGTGAACGATGGAAAACCTCACATTGTCCACTTCCAGTACGAGGTCACCGAGGTGAAGGTCTCTTCCTGGGATGCAGTCCTGTCCAGCCAGAGCCTGTTTGTAGAAATCCCAGATGGATTATTAGCTGATGGGAGCAAAGAAGGGTAAGGAACTCGTGAAGCGCATGTCTGTCTGTCTGTCTGTCTGTCTGTCTGTCTGTGCCTTCTCCCTTAAGAGCTAGTAGACGATGTTGTGTTGAAAGTTGTGTGTAGCTAGTGAACGAATCAGGCCTGCTCTGGGTTATAATTAAAGCAGATTGTTAGCATATTAACCTGTCACCCACCAGCTTATCCAATTCCCAGAAGATGTCAGGTTCCTCTTGAGCCTCCGTACAAAGGTCCAATTCCAAAGACCAGGGGATGCAGGTAGAATGGCGGGATTTTATTGGGTTGGGCGCCGTTCATGAAGTAACTAACCTGTGTGTAAAAAGCAGTCCCAGGACATTCTCTTGACTGACCCCAGTTTCTGTTTTTCTTTTGAGACGGGCTCTCACTGTATCACTCTGATTGTTTTGGAACTATGTAGACCAGAAGACTAGCCTTGAATTCACAGAGATCCACCGCCTCTGTCTCCAGAGTGCTGAGATTAAAGGTGTGAGCCACCAAACCTGGCCTTAGCTTATTGAGGAAACTGGGCTCTGGTGAAGGCCCCAGTGTTTTGATCTGCATTACTTTTAAGACAGTATTACTATCAGATGAAGAACTCAAGTTACAGGGAGAGAACCCTCCCCCTCCTAACAGGGTCTGTGACTTTATTTTTCTCTTCACGTAGGGCTCTAGGTTAGGGTCTTAAATGGAAAACTTTGTTTAGACATTCTGTATTAGTTTTGCTGGCTTTAGGCTCAGAAGGTCCTTTTAAGGGTGGGGTGGAGGAGGTGTGAGGCGGCGGGTGGACCTGAGCAGTCTGTTTCTGCAGATTGTTAGCACTGCTAGAGTTTGCTGAGGAGAAGATGAAAGTGAACTACGTCTTCATCTGCTTCAGGAAGGGCCGGGAAGACAGAGGTGAGCAGTCAGAGCGCTCTGACACCTATGCAGAGGGCTGTACACTGTACACTTGCCTTACCGAGCCGGAGAGCTGTGCTAAGGGGAGATGCCCGAGGACCTAGTATTTGATTGATCTGTGGAGTTTTCCCGGATTTGAGCCTCATCAGAGTCCCCTCTATGCTTCGTTTTCTGCAGCTCCACTCCTGAAGACGTTCAGCTTCCTGGGCTTTGAGATTGTGCGTCCAGGTCATCCCTGTGTCCCCTCTCGGCCAGATGTGATGTTTATGGTTTACCCTCTGGACCAGAACTTGTCTGATGAGGACTAATGGTCACAGGGGATGTTTTGCCCAAGAGCCACATTGGGGGAAGAGGGGAGTGAGGCAGCCTCGGGACAGAGGGAAGGACATTGAGGGGCTCAGGTTGAGGGTTGCCCATTGTGTTCTCGGAGTTGACTCGTTGAAATTGTTTTCCATAAAGAACAGTATACGCATATTATTCACATGTAATCACCAATAGTAAATGAAGATGTTTATGAACTGGCATTAGCAGCTTTTTAAACTGCGCTGTGATGTGCTCCATCTGCCCCAGGGGAGGGCGTTGCCTGGAGGGGAGGGGCTGCCTGGTCCAGGACAAGGCTGGAGGGCAGGACCATCAGGCTCAGGTCTCCTTGGAGTTGGGCTTTCTTCTTTTGGTTTTTAAGACTTAGGTATTTTTTCTTTGCTTCTTGTCATCCAGGGGCTCCTGAGTATGGGCTTTTTTTTAGCTCCTGGGTAGTGTCCTTGGGTTGTTTTTGACACTCCACCTTGAGCTTCCAGGCATTTTGTGTCTGGCCTGGTGTAAGCAGGTCAGACCTCGCTTTATTTACAGTTTAGTGTTATTCTGGCATTTGGTTAAGCTGGCTTAATCTGTTTAATGTCACCAGTACATTTTAAATAGGGGCATTGAAACTCACTCCCCCACACCAGGGCTTTTTTGGGGGGTGCCTGGGCCTTAAGAAACTAGCCAAACTACATCTCAAGTTACCACTAGAGTTCTTGCCTCTGTGGCCCAGGCCCCAAGATCTCTTTCCTACCAAGAGCAGAGAGAATACCAAACTCAGGGCCTGGGGTTTGTGGAGGAACCTGTTCTTAGCGACTGGATGCCTCTGGCTGGCCACGCATAGTACTGCCTGCCTCCTTTTAACAGGTTCAGAACAGTGCCTACGCCGCAGGGCCAAGCGAGGGGCAGGGCTGGGCTGCAGAAACGCCTTCCCTTTCCTGCTTTCACCAACAGCTTGTTCTAAAGAGAAAAGGGAGAGAGAGCTACACTGGGTGTGGGGGTGTCAGGGAGGCAAGTGTGTTGTGTTACTGTGTCAATAAACTGATTTAAAGTTGTAGTTGGCCTGTTCTTTATTCCTGTACCACAACCAGAGCTTAACAAGTGTGATACATACTTCCCAGGGACAAGGCTGCTTGGTCTCTGGGGCCATGTTATTATACTGTGAAATCCAGGGCTGCTAGGAGTGGGACACACTAAGTGCCCATGGAGACAGAGGTGCATATGGAACACTTTCCTGTGTGCTGTCGACCAACTCACAATTCCAGCTGTTACACTGTACAGGACTGGGGCTTAAAACTTTAATTTTTATGGTAAAGTTTATGCCTAACTATCCCTAAAGTCTTTTTTCCTTTTTGACGAAAGGTTACTATCGCTCTGGCCTAAAGTGGCGGCAGGCAGCCTTCCTGCCTCAGCCTCTGCACTGCCATCAATGCCTGCTCTAAGCAGCACATTCTGTTCCATTTTAGCTTTGTCTTCTTGGAGCCCAGTGTTCCACGGCCTGTCTTCTGGTCGCTTTGTACCATCAGCATGAAGGGCCATCTTGGTGGTCCTGGAGAGGAAGCTTAGCATTCCCACTGCCTCAGTCTCCCTCCCCCTCAAGGCAGTGTTGTTTTACCTATGGCTTTACGACTGCCTTATAGTCAGCCCAGAGTTTTTTTACAGGCTTTGTCCAATTTTCAGCTTGTTTTTCCATGAAGCTTACCTGTATTGTATTTAGCCAAGTCACCAAACTTAGGTTCTACCTGCACATGGCAGTTTTTTCAAAGTGATTCGCTTGAAAATACCTTCTGTCAAACGGATGACTCCTGGAGGCAGCAGGCAGCGTAAAGGTCAAGAGTCCAATGTAAAACCTGAGATACCGTTCACAAGTAAATAGGGGTGACAGTCCTTTACTTTCAGCTCACAAAGCAGAGGGAAGCACACTGTGTTTCTTCTCCTGCTGTATGCTCACACTTCCTATGTACAGCCAGTGAAAAGACTTGGAAACCATATACCTACCCAAAGAGTTCCCTGTCAGAGAGAGAGAAAGTGGGAGGGAGGGAGAGAGGGGCTACTGACGACCACCACAGACACAGAGTCATGGGAAGCAGCAGCAGCACTTCGTTTAAAAAAAGAAAAAAAAAACAACTTAGAAAGTAGAAATTTTGGGGTGGTAAAGAGGGATAGGAGAGACATGTGAAAGGCAAACTTTAGTCTAAATGTAAGAACAGGGACATTAAAAACTTTATTCAATAAATACAACAAATAATTTAAAAATAGACTTCAATTCCAAAGCCAATTAAGAAAAGGAAGTAGAAACAAAGGGTGACGGGGACAGAGGCGGTGAGGAGAGAAGAAAAGGATGAACACGGCTTGGCTGGGCTGTTTCAGACAGTGTCACTATGTGAGTCTCAAACGCTCTTACCAATAGATCCCAAGCCCTTGATATCACAGGGTAACCACGGGAGTCCAGGAATAGTCCTGGGACCATCAGACTTCTGAGGCTAGGATGGGTAGGGTAGTGTGGGCTGGAGTGCTGGGTGGGTGGGTGGGTGGTGGGTAATTTCCCACTTGTTCCTAAAAACCTTTCATTCTAACACCCAGGCAGGTTTAAGTAGTGCAAAGTCTCAGGCAGAGAGCTCCCAGGTGCATAGTTTCATAGATGAATAAGTGTTCAAAGCCAGGCCCTCAGGGAGGCGGGTCCCAGGGCACCAGGGGTCCAAAGCCACTTTGGTGAATGAGATTTAAGGGTTAAAAATGGAGGCCAGGAAGGACACAGGAGCAGCCAGTGGCCAAGCTGGGCAGGAAGAAGCTACAGGGCAGGCGTTGGCACACTGGGTTCAGCAGCTTGCTGTCAGCCAGGAAAGGTGAAGCTGAGGATGCCCACAGAGCCGGGCTAGAGAAAGACAGGGAGGCTGAGGGGAGGAGGCAGCAGCTCAGCAGCAAACTCCAGGAGAAATAACCAGCAGCCCTCACAGATTTGTGATTGTCTCTTAAAAAGATTTATTTTCTCTTCTTGCCTGAATGTACAAAGGCAAAAAGAGTACAGTTTGTATATATATATATATATATATATATTTATATATATATATGTATATAAAAAACAAGGAACTTGGTAATGTACACTTTACAGACAGGAAGAATCGGGACTGAAATTAAATCCAACAGAGCAACGTCAATGGAACAAAAGCTATGACAGCAACACTGTCCCTCCAGCCCGGGCCTCCAGCCTGCCCCAACCTACTCCCAGGGGGAGGGCTGAGCACCAAGGCAAGCGGGTGGGCTGGGGCAGGAGGGGCTGGGGACAAGGCCTGGGAGGGGCCCATGGCAGGGAATCACTGGAAAGTTTCCTGGGATGTCCTAGTAATAAATGACAAAGGCCCAGAGTTATGGGCCAGCTAGCTGCCCAGCTGAATCTCGGGGGCATCAGAGTACAGACAGGGTAAGTGATGAGGCCTCAAACCTACACCCAATTCTCTAGCCCTTCTGCAGTCTCAACTCCCATCAACTTTAAGTCCCCCCAACCCCACCCTGGAGCCTGGAGAGGAGGAACATGAAATGACCATTTCGGAGGGTACCCTCTTACCCTTCTGTGTGTTTCTTTGACCTTGAGATGTGTGGAGAGTGAAGGCTAAGTGGAGATACACATACAAGCACAAGACGGAGAAGAGCTGAAGGGAGCTGGCACACCATAAATGAGGAAGCAGGTGCGAGTCCTAAGCAGCAGCTGTTAATCGGTAGCTGCCCTTCCTCAGGGTGAGGCCCCACTTCCTGTAGCTTCTCTTCCACACGAGAGAGCATGGGGCAGGGTGGCTGAGTGAAAGGCTCGGTTTGGTGGTCTGCACCAGATCCTGTCTTTCTGACTAGGTGCCACAGGGCATTCCCACTGTGGAGCGTGGGGGTGGCCGGCTGCAGCTGTGTGAAAGTCTTTCAGAGAGGGAAGACTGGACTCGGACTAGGGGCCAGGAGGATCAGGCTGAGAACATACAGTGTCGTTTTTCTACTGCTAATCTCATTTCAGAGCAGCGCCTGTTCTTCAAGGGGCACTTGAGTAGACGGAACAGAGGTGACTTTTTCTCAGGGGAAGAGGTGAGAGAGACAGACAAAGGGAGGGAGGGAAGGGGAGAGAGAGAGAGAGAAAGCTGTTCCTTCTGCAGAATCTTAAGGCTGTCTTGCAAATACGGACACACCTCTGTTATAAAATGAAATGGAAAGGGCAGGAATGTGGACCATGCCTACCCAATGAAAAACTAAATTGCTCCGATTTTTTTTTTTTTAAAACAATATGTACAAAACACACTGTAAGCCAGTGCCACAGATACATACAAAACCAGGAACAGATGAGAGCATGGCTCACTGGAGTCTTGGAAGGAGGAGGTGGGGGAGCATAATTAGGCAGGATGGTGTCTCAACATCTACCTCTGTGAATGAAAGGGGGTCACTGCCCAGACAACTGCTTACTGGGGCAGCATGTGGCAGGGGACGATGGCGGTGAGGCTGTCTGGAGTCCTGAAACAGGATTTTTCCAAGCGCTCAGAACCCAACTGGAACAAAAACAAGGACCTGGAAACGGGAAAGGTTTGGAGGTCGGAGGTGCTAAGCCTGATTATATACAGGGATGGCTCACTGGTTCTTGAGAGCTAGCTTCTCTTGGGTTTGTGCTTACTGACTCCCGCCACCCCACTTTCCCAAAGAAGTTAGAGCTACCTGCCTTCCTGCTCTCAAACTACCAGTTTTGACATGCTTTTTACCAGCTCCCCATTAGCCGAGGCTGGTATCTGTGCATCTTTCTCTCTCTCTCTCTCGCAGTCCAAAGAGCAAAGCCAGGAGCAGAGGGTTACAAAGGGATGATGCCCTGCAATGGCAGAGAACTAAAAACATTCCACATGCTGGGGAGAAGTGACTCCATCACTTTCCGCTAACAGGATTTTGTAGCTCAGGAGAACAGAGAAATGCCTGACACCTCAAAGCCTTATCCAGAGTCCACTCTGACTTGGGCATGCAATGCTTGGATATCCTGTTTTAGGGTCTAAGGAGCAAATCACCTCCTTGGCCCGTGGCCCCTAAAACAAAAATGTGTGTTACAAAGACACACTTCAAATTGGCACATATGGAGTTACAGAGTGAGCTGTAAAATCATGTACCTGTAGACAGAGGAGCCGGATGTATAGATTTGTGACCCTAAATGAGAAGGGTGCTCGGATAACTGAATGTCTCCAAGAACAGCCTGCCTTCTGGCTGCTGCTCTAAACTGATGTGGCAGACTCCAGGGTAGGAGCCAAGTAGCAGAAGAGGTGAGGTCAGCATGGGGACTCCCCCTGGGGAAGGCACCAAGGGGTTAAAAAAGAAAGAGAGAGGGGCAAGGAGTTGGGAGATGCAAAGCAGCAGGAATTTTGGTGAGGAAGCAGATTCAGTTTCACAGACTCCATTCATGCCCCAGCTCCTCCCAGCGTCCCCCGGGAGCCCTGTGCTGGTGCTAGAACCCCTGTCTTCCGACTAACTGGAGCACAAGACTCTGGTGGGGTAAGCGCCTTACTCTCCCCTTTACAGGTTAGGCTCTGAGCATTTATCTGTGCTCCTATCAGAGGGGGTGTCTCCACACTTGAAGGCCTTGTCTTCGCAATTACAGAGGAAACAGCTCCCTACTTCTTTCCTGAGATTCTAATTTCTGCTGCCAGTTCCCAGGGCCCAAACCACTGAGGAGATGTGTAATCTGATGGCAGTGAGGGTGAGGCTGCTGTGCTGTCCTCAGACCTGACCCCACGAGTGGGGTCCCTCCCAGGTGTGTGTGGTGCTGCTCTGGCAGTCGACCAGGGGCTTAAGGTAACAGAGCAGTGATTTCTCTGGGATGAGGCTGTGCTGTCAGCTCCTATGCCTTCATCTCCTTAAAAGCCACAACAGAACTGTGGCTGAGAGAATAAATATTTTTGCCAAGTACCAGTTTTCCAGCTCCTGAGGAAGAGGGAGGGTCAGGGGGTCGGAGGGTCTAGTGGAGGTGAGACAGCCCAGGGTCTGCCTTCAGTCGCGGTAGGAACGGCAAACAGGACGATCTACACCGTGACTGACGGTAAAATGGCACCTCCAGCATCACCTCGAATGAGCCAGTCTGGCCCACGAAGCTGACTTCATCTGGGCACTTGGTGTTCTGCGAAGGAAACACACAGGTAAACGGCTAATTGTGGTCTGCCGGCATCACAACCACAAGATGGTGCTCCAGGAAAATGAAGTGGAGCTAGCAAGATGGTTTGGTGCGTAAGGCTGCTCGCCGCCGAGCGTGAGATGAATTCTGTCATCCACAGTTCGAAGAGGGAACTCCCTGTGAATTGTTCTTTGAGCTCTGTTCACAAGCACTACCCTTCACAACAAACTTAAAAACAAAACACAAAAAAGAACTGCAGCACCGTCTGGTGCTGGCCCTCCACAGGCCTTCAGACGCACACAGCTTCACACGAGGCTGGTGTCACAGGCCTGGCTAACGGTCTCCCTTTTCCACATCACTGACATCACACGGCTAACCCTCACGTGCAGGGATTCTGTGATCCAAGCAGCAGCTGCCCCTGTTAATTTGTTACTGCAAATTAACAAAATCTACTTACCATTCTCACCTCCGGGGGGGTGGGTAGAGTGAGGGAGTTGAGCCTTGCTGGCTGGCAACAATGGCTGTAGAAGAAAGCCCTGGGCAAGCAGAGAACATATTAATACAGCACTCAGGAAATCGCCCTTCCTTCACAAGTTGCCTCCTTATCAGGAGCTTCCCCTTACGTTTCCCTACCGAGTGCCCTTGGATTTTTGGGGCGCTGACAGAAAAACAACCCTGATACTTGGCCAGACCAGCGTTCAGCTGCTTGTTTCTCTCTAGTGGTCTCTTATTCTGCTGAATAATGAGAGGGCAAGCTCCAGGGAGGAAGTTAAGTCCCGGCCTAAAGCAAGGTACTTCAGGACTCAGGAGAGTTTAAGACAGGGTCTCTGCACGTGTGTGCTGCACGTATGTGTAGAGGTCACAGGACAATCATCGTTCTTAAAGTGCCTTCCTCCGGCCTGTGCTCCTCCCAGCCGACCACTGTAGTTACAAGCACACATCCCCACATCTGTGTTTTACATGGATTTTGAGGACTAAATTCAGGTCCTCTGCTTATAAGGCAAGTGCTTTACTGAGTCCTCTTCCCACCCCGCCTTGAATTTATTTTTATGCCCCTGCTTCAACTCTGAGTGGTGAGAATCATCTTAAACTAGAAGTCTGGGGGGTGGGGGGAGGGCCCTTGCTACACTGCTGAGACGGAGACAGAGCTGGAGGACAGCCTTACCTGCGGCGTACGGTAGGCTGTACTGCGCGGGGAGCAAGGAGTAGCCCAGGTGGTGGTGGTGGTGCGTGGACATCAGGCGCTGGGAAGGGGATGTGCGTGGCCGGTCGGCACTCCTGTCAGCACCTCCTGCTCCCCCAACGCTGGCACAGCTGCTGCCACCCCCAGCCACCCCACAGCCTCCCCGATCTCTCTCCTGAGAATTTTTATCACTTATCTGGAAAGGAAAGGAGACACATCGAGGCACTATAATGAGATACATACACGCACTAGTGATCTAACCAGTGTCCTATATCATGATTCTAAAACTGCAGGGTATCTACAGATAAAGGGGGTGCCCTTATGAAGCCAGCAGTCAGTCGAGTGGCATCTTGGTCAGGACCTCAGTTCACTCCTCCCATGCTGTGGACAAGGTCCAGGGCTGCAGTCCACCTACCGTTGGAGACTTGCTCTTGTAGTGACTGGCATGTTGCTGCAAGATGTCCAGGGCTTTGGACTCTGAGCTGGCTTTACAGCTTACACTGGGGCTGGCACGTGCCTTGTCAGCATCCTCGCCACCTGAGACCTTGCTGCCATACGGGGAGAAAGAATAGCTGGAAGGCAAATAGGAACCTAGGAGAGGAGAAAGCAAGCAGTGAAGGAAGTGAAGGCAGAAGCTGCTCTAGTGAAGGGCGATGGCATCGGCTCCCCGAGGCACAGCCTGGGACACGTTCTACCACAGCGCCTGGCTTCCTCCTCTAACAAGCTCTACAGAAGGACAGGCGAAGGGACAGCACACAGCACTCGGTTTCCCAAAGCTGACTTCTCAGATCTGTTATCTCAGAGTCACAGGATAAAGTGGAAAGATCTAAGGGTTTAAAGTCAGACAGCCTTGGGCTGCATGACCTTAAATAAAGTGACAGCCTTTTTGAGTTTCAGTTTATCTTCAAAATGAAGATATCAGGCAGGGATGATGGCACACCTGTAATCCCAACACTGTGGTGGTTGGGGCAGTATTCTGAGCTTAGTGTCAGCTTAGACTACATTAGATCCTGTTCCCCCAAACAAAACAAGGGCTGTTGTAGGCTCAGTGGGTAGAAGCTCTGTTGCCATGCTTGGTGACCTAAGGGTCGTCCCAGCACTCCGGCCGGACGCAGGCAGACCTGTGTGACACTGACGCCAGTCTGGCCTATTCCAGGCCAGCCAGGATTACATAACGAAACCTTGTTTTTATTAAAAAAAAAAAAGGGGGGGGGGGGGAAGTGGTCGGCCAGATGTGCCAGCACACACCTTTGATTCCAGTACTGGAGAGGCAGAGGCAGGCAGATTACTGAGTTCAAGACCAGCCTGGTCTACATGATGAGTTCTAAGTCAGCCAAGGCTGTTTCAAAAAAGGGTGGTGGTCCTGGGGGGCTCAGTATCTGTTAAGAGCACTTACTGTTCTCCCAGAGAACCTGGATTCAATTCTCAGCACCCATATCAGGTGGCTGTCTGTAACTCTAGCTCCAGGGGAGCTGGTGTTCTCTGTAAACACTGTGATTACATGCATGTTCCCCCCATTTATAAATAAATGTAAAAACTAAGCAAAAGATACTAATACAAAAAGAACGTGAGCGCATATGATGCTCCAATCCAGAACCTGGGAGGCAGCAGTAAGTGGACTGTTTCAAGGAAGATCGTCTCACCACAGTAAATTCTAGTACAGAATTTACAGGATCTAGTTCCAGCAAAGTCCTTTCACAAACAAGCAATATGACGCTAGGTGCACACACACCTGTAGTTTTAGCTACAGGAAGATGAGGTCAAGGTTAGCCTGGGCTACATGGCCAGACTTTGTCTCAAAAACTTAAGCTGGGCCGGAGAGACAGATCAGTGTTTAAGAACACCTGCTTCTATTGCAAAGGACCCAGATTTCATTTCTAGCACCTACATGATAGTTCACAACAGTTTATAACCCTAGCCCCATGGTATCTAACACCTTTTCTGGCTTCCTTGGGTATCAAACAAGCACATGGTGCACCTATATACATCCATGTAAACACATAAACAAAGACACAATCATGCTTGCCATACAAGCATGAGGACCAGAGTTCAGATCACCAGGGCTTATGTAAAGGGCCAGGTGCAAGTACCTATAATTCTAGAACTGTGAAAGTACAGACAGGAGAACCCCTGGGGGTCACTGGCAAGTCAGTCTAAAATAATCAAGAGTTCCAGGTTCAGTGAGAGACCCTGTTTGAAAAAAACTAAATCAGCGAAAAAGACAAGTGACATTGACCTCTGACCTCCACGTGGACACATGCAAATACACAGAAACACAAGCTGGGTGTGGTGGCATTTAATTCCAGCACTTGGGTGCTGAGGCAAGAAAAAGGAGGAAAGCTGGTTAATTATAGGCTAACAAAGGCTGTGTAATAAGACCCCGTCTCAACAATGAAAACAGAACAACAGGAAAAATGCATAAATCATTCGAGACAGTGCATGGACCAGAGAAAGCGTCACAGATGGAACTTTCATTTGTATAAAGACGGTGAGGAGCACCATGAGGAAGAGGTGATCTTATCTGTTTAAAAAGCTTACTTGTATTTAGAATCTATCCCATAATAATACCAGCAGAATTCAAGACTAGCTTTAGGAGGCTGGGAAGCTGTAAGGAGTGAATGTTCAGGCTGATCTAAATGGAAAACAGGGATTACCAGAAGCTGAGGAGGGCAGGGTAGGTTAGACAACAGATGCCCAAACACAGAGGTATCAGCTCTCCTGAACTGCCGCTCAGCGGAGTGGCTACAGTTCACGACAACCTATTACGTATTTCATCGTTCACCGTAATTGGATCAGCAAACACTGACTGTGTGCTGAATGGCCAGGCACAGGGGTGCAAACTTTTAATCCCAGCACTCAGGAGAGGCAGGCTTGTTAAGAGCCCAGCTTGGTCTACACAGCAAGTTCCAGGCCAGCCAGGGCTACAAAGTGAAATCCTGTCTCAGGAAAACAAAGATAACTAGCCCTCTCCCAACCCTCAACCCAAGCAAGCAAGCAAGCAAGCAAGCAACAAGCAAGCAAGCAACAAGCAAGCAACCGGGAAGTTCTGGATCCCACAAAGGTCTTCAGGCAACAGAAATTAGTGTGTAGAGTAGAATATGAACATTTTTTTTCTAGGAAGTTAAAAAACACTTAAACCTTGACCCACTGAGAACTCACTGTCAGCAGTTCAAGAACTAATTTTTCTCAAGCTGAACTTACCAGACATCCCCCAACTGACTTCAAAATGTGCTCTGCGTCCCTGACAGCTTTCTCATCTCACAGCTGAGCACAACCTCAAAGCTGAGCCTGTGTTGCTCGGGCTGGAATCTTAAGTTGCCACATGTACAGCTCCCTCCCGCCGTATTAACTGTGAAGCCCTCGATGGAGGGAGCTGCTCTCCTCTCTTCAGCGTTCCCCACCGTGCCTTGCATGCAGCAGAATCAGTGTCTACAGAAACTCCAGTGGAGAGAAGACTGCTGTCATGCACATGGGTTTTACCACTGATCATCAAGAAAGGCTGAATGTAGAAGCAACCTTAGCTAAAGCAAGGGAGAGGTGGTTTTTCTGACTGTAATTAGGGCCATTTAAGGTTAGAGTGGCAGCTTCACATCATGGACACATTCTATGTAAAAAAGTCAGGTTCCCTGAACCTCAGAGCCAGAGCCACCAAGCACAAAGCTCTGGACTTGAACACCAGCTCCCTTCCCACGAGCAGCGCGGCCCCAGGCACCGTACCTGGGTAGTTCTGCATCATCACTGCAGGCATCCCACGGTAGCTGGGGTGGCTGGGGTCATATGACTGGCTGTACGAATAGCCATGCATGTAGGGGATGTAGGACTGGTGCTGGGTGATCGGGGAGGACACGGGCACGTGGACACTTGGGCGGGGCTCCTTGCTCCCGAGGCGGGGCTCCTCAGACGGGGGCAGCTTGCAGTCACTGCCTGTGCTCTCCTTCCCGTCCTCCTTGGGAACAGAGTCCTTACTCCGGCCCCTGTCTTCCTTTAGTTTTCGGTCCCGCTCCTCTTTCCACCGATCATCCTCCGACTTGATGTCTGAGTACTTGGCAGGATAAACATATGTCCACATCCGGGGCTCTGTCTCCTGCAAAAACCACAGAATGGGTGCCAAGTAGTGTTATAGACACAAAAGACCCTTTCGAACCCGAGGTCCGAGGAGAAACAGCAACAGACCATTACAGCACCCAAGGCAAGGTGGGATCCTGACTTGTAGAGATCTTGTTTACAAAAACACTGTTAATTTCCACACTGAGGAGGAAGACGCAAATAGAACTCTAAGTTCAGGGGCAGCCTGGTTCACGGAGTCTAAGCCAGCCAGGAATACATAGCGAGACCCTGTCATGACAAAACAAAACACCTCCTCAAACCTAATCCAACAAGATGCTGGGAGAAAAAAAGTGAAGCCATCAGTGGCTCTTCTCTGGACAAAACTTCTAGGGCAGCGACTCTAGGAATACAAGTTGCCTCCTGCCAAGGTGTTTATGTTGCTTTGCAGTTAACACTGCCCCCAGGAGGAAAGGGAAGACTGTGTGAATGTTTGCAACGGGCGTGGGTGTCTGCAGAGACCAGAAGAGAGAATCAGATCCCCTGGAGCTGGAGTTACAGGAGGTTGTGAGCCATCTGATGTGGGCATTGGGAAATAAACTTCAGTCTTCTGGAAGAACAGAAAGTGCTCTAACCACTGAGCCATCTCTCCAGCCCCAATAGTTTTAACTTTAAATATTATTTTTTTATTATTAAGAGAACAGTGTCTTGCTACGTATATGTAGCCCAGGCTATGTAGCTCAGTATGGCTATAAACTCAAGATAATCTGCTTTTAGCTTCCCAGGTCCTAGGATTATAGGCATCATGTGTCATCATAGCTGACATCATAAACTCCTTTTTAAAGAAGCCTGTTTAGTGAGCATGTGCTTCCTTCCATAGAAACCATGCAGTGGAACACTGGGCTAGGAGTCAAAACGTCCAGGTTCTTGTCTTGCTTTGCTAATGAAGGCTCAACTGACTGTAGACAAAATAAGTTGTCTTATTCATCTCCATTTACGGGAAAAGTACCTTTTAAGGAGGTAAAAGTGCTTTTAAAACATAAAATGTACAGGTTTGCTAAAATCATGCAACTGTCCTGCTAATCTCAATTCTATGGAGCCCTACACAAGGCAGTGCCGACCTGTGGGCAGAACCTTTGGCAGACGGCACCTCTCCACCTCCCTACACACAGCAGTTACCTGTCGGTACCAGAGTGTTGGATCCACCTCTGCCTGTCGGCCACACTCAGTGCCTGTCTTAGCCTCAGACGCCTCCTTGCCTAGGTGGCCGGCCTCACCCAGCTTCCCTTTAAGGCCTTCAGGGGGCTGGCCGGGGAGTTTTGATGAGTCATCTAATTTGGGAGTGATGACAGACTTGGCAGGGTCAGTCCCTGGCTCCTTGGCCTTGCCTGGTCCTGACTTCACCAGGTCTGTCAGGCTGGGAGCCTTGGTGAGAATCGGTGGAATGGACGGCTTTTGCTTCCACTCTTCCTTGAGTGATGCCTCCCGCTCTTTCAGGCCCATCTCCGCCTTCTTGTCCAGTCCCCGCTTCTGCTGTTCTTCATACTGCTGCCGATAGGCGGTGTTGGTGCTCAAGAGGTGGGTGTGGTAGCTCTGGTCGCTGTAGCCGTAAGGAGGCACGTAGGCGTACTGGTTGTAGTACAGGGATTGCATGTACATGTTGGGCCGCTGCTGGATGACAGACGGCTGCTGGCTGGAACTGCTCAGCTCGGGTTTCTTTTCCTCACAGACGTCACTTTTCACTTTCCCGTCTATGCTCTCAGGCTCCTCATCCTTCTTTGTCTTTACAGCCTGGCCCTCCATTCCAGCCTGGCTGCTCGAGGCGAGAGCCCCTGGGCTGGACTGTGCGTAACCTGGAGAGTAGTAACTTTCAAAGCCTTGATAATATGGTGAGTCTTTGCTCTGTGGCTGAGGGGGGAAAAGTGTTTTCTTAGCTCCTTCTTTAGCCAGCTGCTCAGGGTCCTTGGACTTGGCACTGTCCACCTTGCCCTCCCCATCCTCCCCAGCGTCAGAGATGTCAGAGTAGGCAGGGCTATTGGTTTTGACAGAGCTGGCTTCAGCTCCATTCTGGGTCACTACATGTAGGGGAGTTAGGGGTTGGGTTGGGGTAGCACTATCTAGGCGGCTGCTGCCTCCAATCGAAGGGCTGGGGGCGTTGTCAGTGAAACTGTAAACCTTATCAGCTTCAGCCTTGATACTAGCTAACCGGCTCTGATGGGACTCTGAGGAGCCATTCAGAAGGCCCTCCATTTTTATTCCATCTCCTGTTGATTCTCTGAACGGGCTCTTACCTTCTTCTGCTCGGCATACCTTCCCAGGGGTCAGAGGACTTTCAAGTTCCTTTGATGAGTCCTTCTTTTTTTTGTCTTTCTTTTTCTTGTCCTTGGCAGGGGTCAGGGCAGGGTTGACTGTGAAAGGCTCTCCCATAACAGTGGGCTTGGGCTGAATGGGCTTGAGTTGGGGGCTGTTGGGCATTGCTTGGACCACAGTGGTGGTCAAGCCTGAGGAGGACCCTGGGCTTGCTGCTGTGAAGGTGGCTGTCTGGAAAGTGTAGATCTGTTGTGGGGGAATGGCGGGGGCAATGGGACGGGCTGATTTTAAGCTCTTGGGTGGAATCTTTTCAGGTTTCAAACTGGAGGTCTTTTTACATTTTTCTTTTTCCATACACTTCCTTTCCAAAGCGTCGAAGGCATCGTTGCTTGTCTCATCCATTACCAAGGGTCCATCGTCAGAGCCGTCATTGGATAAGGCTCCAGGGTCTGTGTCTCCCTCTGCACTCAATTTTTTCTTACAGAGGCCTTTTGTGCTGAATTTGCTTGAAGGGGAAGGGCTGTGAGGCTCAACAAGCCGAACTTTGGGGGTAGCTGAGCGGGCAGGGGACAAGGATCCTTTTTGTGAGACAGGTGCACCGTTGCAGCTGCTGAGGTCAGCATGGAGGGCGGGCTCCTCTCCATATTCACTGTCTCCGTCAGCTTCTGGTTTGCTGTCATCATCTGTGTGGGCATGGGCTTGGTGGTACTTAAGTCCATTAATGTGCTTGTACTTTTTGTTGCAGTTTGGGTGGGGACAGTCTATCAGGACCGGGGAGGGACAATTTCTGTCCACAATAGTGGGTTCTACCTTGGTCCCAAGCAGGGGCCCAGTGGCTGAGCCCATGGAATTTGTACGGACACGCTTGCTCCCTTTGGAGTCCTCTGAGCTAGAATTCAGCTCCATGTCTGAAAGGGGTTTGTTTTTCCGCTTATTGGCTGAGGAAGGGCTGGCTTTGACATCCTCAGAGGTGCTGCTGGCAGGAGGACGGTGCTCTGAGGAGTTCTGGCTACCCCGACGGCCTTTGCTATTGGCTCCTGCTCGGGTCTTGCTGCTGCTGCTGGTTCCTTTGCTGTCAGAGGCTGTGGCTGTCTCACTGACAGGCGTGTTACTGTTAGGACGCATGCGTTTGCCTCTTCCTCGACCGTTACGCATCTCCAAGTCACTGGTAGGAGAGTCACAGAACCTTGGAAAAGGACAAATAGGACAGGATATTATTAAAGGGAAAACACCTTTGTTTTTGTGAGGCAGGGCCTACCAGTATGAACTACACCCGGGTTTTTTTTTTTTTTTTTTTGAAGCCCAGGCTGGTAAGGAGGTCATTGAGTAGACAAGGCTAGCCTCTAACTTGGAGCAGTGCTTCTGCTCAGCTACTGTTTTAATAACTGTGGTTTCCTAGGAACCTGCATGGGAACTGTACTGGGAGGTAGCCTCCTAGGGTGTCATTTGCACACTAGCTTTGGATCATAGCGCCTTAGTTTAGGCCTCTCAAGCCCCAGCACACTGGGTACCAACGTTAGGAATAAGGTGTAAGAAGACATTGAAATATTAGTGGTTTTTATTACATTTTTATTTTTGTGGTGCTGTTAGACAATGAATCCATAAGCCTCATGCAATATCCCAGACTCGAAATGTTAGTGTTATCACCCATTTGAGACAAGGCATGTACTCAGGGTTAGCCTTAGCTCCCTATGCTGCTGAAGGTGGGTTTGAACTTCTGACCCTTCTGTATCCACCAGACCTGGGATTACAGGTACATACAACTACCGCTGTTTGATATGTTAACTTAAAGATCTAACTGCAACTTGAAAGTAAGGCCAGGCCCAGTGACTTATACAAACACATGAAATCCCAGCACTTAGGAAGCTAAGGTAAGATGATCACTTTGAGACAGCCTGTCTTATACAGTGAATTCCAAGACAGCCTGGGCTACAGAATGAACCTGGTCCCAAAGAAGAAAGAAGGGAGGAAGGGAAGGAGGGAAGAAGGGAGGAAGGAAGGAAAATGGATATAACCCTGGGGTGGTGGCTCAAGCTAGTGATAAAAGCACCCAGGAGGCTTCAGTCTGAGGCCAACTGCAGTAAACTAAGAGTCTAACAGTTCACTGGTCACGTGGGGTTCAGATGGATATAAATGAGGTATCTATACGTGCTCACCTTGGTGGTGCCCAGTCATGCCTTGTGCAGTCAAGAAGTGTACCTACATATGTTTTGTTTCTCCATGTCACATTTACCACCAACATCCCTGAAAACGAGAAGAAAAAAGTATTGGGTGAGACAAGCCTTCTGGCCACTGCAAAGAATATCCTTTATCTGAGAAGCACTCTGACTGCCCCTGTGGAGGTTTAATAATGCGTTGGGACCAATGGGCGAGAACAGTTCCATGGGAATTAACTATAGTGCTCCTGGATCCCTACAGATAGGCAATAAATAGTTCAGACTTCATAGCCCGATCAAGACATTTTTCATTTTTCTGAAACGGCCTCACAGGTCCCAGGCTGTCCTTGAATTTGTTATATACTTAAGGATGACACTGAGCTTCTGATCCTCATCCGCCTGACGGGAAGACCTGATTTTTCGAGACAGGGTTTCTCTGTGTAGCCCTGGATGTCCTGGAACTCACTCTGTAGACCAGGCTGGCCTCGAACTCAGAAATCCGCCTGCCTCTGCCTCCCAAGTGCTGGGATTAAAGGCGTGCGCCACCAATGCCCAGCTTGATATATTTGTACTTAAAAAAAAAAAAAAAAGACTTTTTTTTTTTTTATCATTTTTAGTTATGTGTCTATGAGTGGGTATGTGTCATGTGACTGCAGATGAAGCCAGAGGTGTTGGACCTCCCTAGAGCTGGCGGTGGCTGTGAGTCACCTGATGTTGGGACTGGGAACTGAACTTGGGTCCTCTAAAAGAACAGTATACCTACCCTCTAACCATCACAATTTTCCTCCAGTCTCACTCTTAAATGATGTCACAATAACTTATTAAAAGGGGGGCAGGGACTGGGGGCTGGGAATGTGGCTCACTTGGCAGAACGCTCATCCAGGACACACATAATTCTGGTTCTATCCCTAGATAAACTGGGTATTGTAGCAGAAACCTGTAAGCAAAACACCTGGAGGGTGAGATTAGGAGCAATGTAAGTTTGTGTTATCCTCTGTTATACAGCCAGTTCAAGGCCGGCCTAGGAAACATGACACCCTGCTCCTCATTCCCTCCCCCAACAGGGAAACAAGGTTTTTGAAGATGTGGCACTAAATTCAAACGCTGAAATCCAGGCGTGGCAGTGGTGGTGTACATCTGTAATTCTGACACTTGAGGGGTGGAGGCAGGATGACCAGGGGAGTTCAAGGCCAGCTGGTCTACAAGGAGAGCTCTAGGGCTCCACAGAGAAACTATCTTGAAAAACAAAACTGGGGGCGGGGCGGGGAATATGAGTGGTGTAATGCACAATAGTTCTACTTAAGGAGGCGTATGTATTTTCATTATATATTTATTTGGAGGGATGGGGGGCACATGGCGTGAATGAAGAGGTCAGAGGACAATTTGAAGCAGCAAGTTCTCTCACGCTATCATGTATGTCCCAGGAACCACACTCAGGCCACGAGGCTTGGTGGCAGGCACCCTTACCCACTGAGATAGCTCACAGGAATATCCCTGAATGTTTCTAAGAAGGAAATGTGAAGCCAATGAAGAATGACAAGGGATACTTCATTAAAAAATTGTTTTTATTTTACATGTGCGAGAGTGTGCATTTAGGTCAGAGGGTGAGCAGCTCTCAACAGCCGAGCCCCTGCTATTTTCTTTAATTGTAACTTTTAATACCTTGGGAGTAAAGTTCTTGTAACATAATCAGATATTTTCATCAGTTTATTTACTGCTGGCAATTAATGATATGCAGGAATTTACTTTTGTGTTTATTGACCTTTTTTGGCTTCTTACTTAACAGTTCTTTTTTTTTTTTTTTTTTTAATTTTGTTTTTGAGTCAGGGTTGTAAAACTCCAACCTGCTCATTATATAATCAAGCTGGTGAAGGGTAACCTTAAACTTATCCTCCTGCCACCACCTCCAAGTGCAGAAATTACAGGCATGTGCCACTATAAACCTGTGCTGGAGATCAGAATAAATCAAAATGTAATGAAGAAGCAGAAGAGAAAGTGGAGGGGGAGGAAGGGGAAGAGGAAGAGGAAGCTGGGTATGACAGTGTATGCTTTTAAATCTCAGCACTTGAGAGGCAGAGACAGAAAGAGCTCTGAGTTCCAGGGCTATGTAGAGAGACTGTCGCTCCACCCTCCAAAAAAGGAAGCAGTATTTCAGGCTGATGAGATGGTTAAGTGAGTAAAGGCACTTGCTGCCAAGACTAATAATCTGAGTTCAATCCCTGGGACCCACATGGTGGACAGAGAAAAACCAATTCCTTCAAATTGTCCTCTGACTTCTGTAAGTGTGCTGTGGCACATGCATACACACACTATATAAAATATAATATGAAAAAGATCAAGGCCATTCTCCACGAGAGGAGACCATGCCCCAAAACAAACAAACAAACAAACAAACAAACAATCAAAAATAATTGAAATAAAAAACTCAAGTCCGATAAGGGTAAATATTTCATTGAAAGACTAACAGAAGCCAGATCCTTCTGATTCTAGGATGTCTGGCTATCTAAGATTTATTCTTTCCATACCACTCTCTTAGACACCTGTTTACCTCTCTCTCTGTAATGAATGACATGGAGGTCTGCAGGTCTGCAAGGGGATCGATATTCAAAGGGAAGAAAGGATGGGATTCCTGTCCCTTTTCAAGACCCTGGCTTCTTAAGGGAATGGACTATCTTCTAAGAAAATAATTGAACTAAAATTTCTCTACTACCAAAGTGAATTCAATTGGATGTCTCACCTTAGTGATAGGCTGCTTTGCTTAGTTTAAACAAGAACAGTGCTTGGCATGGTGGCACACACCTTCAGTCCTAGCAGAGGCAGAGGAAGGCAGACCTGAGTTCCAGGACAGCCAGGGCTACACAGGGAGACTCTGTTAAAATCAACCACCCAACCACCCAACCCACCCCAAACCCAGCAGTGTCCATTTGTTTCTGGACAAGGTAAGTGTCAGTCAGACAGCTGCCACGTTCATAAAGGAGGCACAGCTTCAGAGGGAGAACAGGCTTTCTATTCTTGAAACAGCTGGGTGGATCACATGTTTATAAATATGGCTTCTTTCTCTGTCATACTCTGCAAACCTGACAGTACTGAATGAGTTGAAGGGGCAACAGGGAGGGAAAGTGGAGCACTTCTAACACGGAAAGACAAAATGGAAGCTCGTTGAAATGTCACAGGAAACACATCTGCTGAAGTGTAATGCTCTTCCTATGAGGGTCTGAGTTGAGACAGCTGGAGAATAAGAGAGGAAGGAAAAGAAAAAAAACACTAGAGACTTACAAGCTTCAGGGCAGTAAAAAGTAAGAAAACAGGCCTCCGTCACAAAACAAGGAAAGCCTTGGCACAGTTACAGAGAGCGGTTCTGTTCTGTTCTGAGGTGTCCAGTCATCTTCACCTTCAATGACACAGACACAGCAAAGGTACCAAGGCACCCGTCCCCGCAGCGACACTGGAACTGGACCTCCGCCTCCCCCCTTCTGATTTATTTTCAGAGATTTTGTTTTATGTGTTTTGCTTGAATCTATGTGTATCACATACATGCCTGGCACCCACAGAAGCCAGAAGAGAGCACTGGATCATCTGGAAGTTGAGTGACAGTCGTGAGCCACCATGGAGATGTTGGGAACAAGGGCAGGCAGCTCTGAATCCCTGGGCCCTCCTTTAGGCCCTGCTCATCTGTGTTTTTGAGACAGTCACTGTGTAGCCCTGATGGCATCACAGAGATCTACCTGCCCCTGTCTCCAAACCATACTCTAGGTGTAGCCATGGTCTGTAGCAGAGCAGAGAAGGAGGAAACAAGACCTAAAGAGATCACGCTGTGCTGTGCTGCGCTGCGCTGCGCTGTGCGGGGCAGTGGCAGCACAGGGAAAAGGCTCCAGGGCTTCCTCAAGCACCCATTCTAAACAAACTCTTGTGAGCTACTACTGATTTGGCATTATTGCATTCAAATAAATCACAGAAAATAAGAAACTTGTTTTGTTTCAGACAGTGTCCCACTATGTAGCCTTGGCTGGCCTTGAACTCAGAAATTCACTGGTCTCCCAGTGCTGGGATTAAAGGCATGCACCACCACACCAGATGATTTGTTTTTAATTTATATGTAGGAGTCACACGTGCGCACACGCACACACTGTGTGTGTAGGTGGTGACTGGTGACCATGGAGGCCAGAAGATCATCCCAGATCCCTGGAACTGGAGTTGCAGACAGTTTAAGTCATCTTGTGGGTGAAGGAAATGAACCCTGTCCTCTGCCCTAAGACAAACATTTTGACTCTGTGCTGACGCACACCTACAGCTCCTGACACATGGTCCTCAGCTATTGACTTATTTTTATTAATGTGTAACAGATAAAGCATATATTTTCCCAATCTGGTAAGAATATAGGCAGATTTCAGCTTCCATATTACATACCTAGCCCTGTCTGTAGCCTCAGATATTTTCATGTGTAATATATATATATTTTTGTTGGTTATATTCTTATAAAGTATATATTATTTTTAGTTCACATCTTTTGTCACCGAGCCATCTCATCAGCTCCACGATCTCATTATTTTTTTCATCTTATTTCAATTTTTGTTTTTGAGATAGAGGGGTTAGGGGGACGTCTCAAGGATAGACTAGGCTAGCCTTGAACTTGCTAGTAGCTTTGATATTCTGATCCCCTACTTTCATCTCTCAGATGCTGGGATTGTGGGTTTGCACCATCATGCCCGATTTGTCTTATTTGTGTGTACATGCATGTTGTGTATATGTGTACACCATGGCACAGATGGAGGCCAGAAGTCAGTTCTCTCTACCTTGTGGGTCCTGACCAATCTACATTGCTATATTATATCTAGTTTGTAATATCAATACCCATCATTTAATAATCGACAATTAATAACTATTGATCATAACTATAATAAACTATCCATAGTTGGTGGCTAAGAAAAACGACATGGTTTGTGAGCTGGTTCAGCGAGTACGACTGCTTGCTACTCCAAGCACAAAGATATGAATCTGGATTCCAACACACAAGGCTACAACACGGGCCTGTAACTCCAGCGTGATGAGCAAATGCTGAGGCTGCCAGCCTAACTCCAGGTTCAGCAAGAAGAAATTGTGGGCATTATTAAGAAGTTAAAACCAGAGATAATGTATACTGAAATATTAAGTGAAAGCACCATTCATTCTATGTGTGGTGTTTAAAATTTTATCATCATCACCATCGTCATCATCACCACCATCATCATCATCACCACCACCATCGTCATCCTGTATGTGGGCACACACATGCCATGGGCATCTATGTGGAGGTCAGAGGACACCCTGTAGTCAGCTCTTTCCTTGCTCCACGCGGATCCCTGGGATCAAACAGCTCAGCAGGTGTGCATGGCTGTGCTTTTCCGGCTGAGCCATCTCTCAGACCATTTGTGTGTTTCTGAGGCTGTAAACGCAGGATTGAGTGATTCTGTCTCTGCTTTCACAGGGTTTATAATACAGAATGAAAGAATGGAGAAAAAATAAGCAGATGACATTACCACAGGCAGTGTCTCCTGACCAGGTCAAGAGACGAAGAGGGCGCACTGGGCAGCCGATATTCTAATCTGTCCAGGTAAAGAGGCACTTTAAAGACTTGTAACATGAGCTGTTTTTCTTTTTGAGACAGAGCCTCAGTGTTTATCCCAGACAGGTCTCAAACTTACGATTTTCCTGCCTCAGACTCCCAAACAGTTGGGATGATTATTTTTTATATTATTATTATTATTATTGTCCTGGAACTCACTCTGTAGATCAGGCTGGCCTGGAACTCAGAAATCTGCCTGGCTCTGCCTCCCAAGTGCTGGTATTAAGGGCGTGCGCCACCACTGTCTGGCGTAATCTTCATTTTCAAAAATGTGTTTGAAATATTGGTTGTATGTACTTGATTGCAGCTATCCTTATCCTGATTATTTTGGAAATCTGGAGAAAGATCGACGCCCAAGTTTCCAAGCAGTGTATGGACGGGTGCCCAGTCAAGGAGGCACTGCAGTGCACATTTGGTACTAAGTACAAGTACTGTAGGTAGTGTGGACTAATGACAGGAAACCGTAAACTGATTGTGCCTTGTGTTATGATGTTATGACAAAACAAAACACCCCCCACCAAAAAAAAAAAAAAAAAAAAAAGAAACCAAATCTGAGCAGGCATGCAGTGAACGGCTGTATGCCATAACTCCATACTGGGGAAAGAGCTAAAGGTCACTGTGACTCACATAGTTCGAGGCCAGCCCAGACTACAAAGAACCCAGTGGCTCACGCCTTTAATTCCAGTACTTTGAAGGCAGAGGCAGGTGGATCTCTGTGAGTTCAAGGCCAGCCTGGTCTACAAAAGAAATTTCAGGAGAGCCAGGGTTGTGACACAGAGAAACTTGGTCACAAAACAAAACCCAACCAGACAAAAACTTTACTTTTATCATTTATTTTTGTGGGCGTCGGTGCCGGTGCCTGAGGAGTTCAGGAGAGGCATCAGATGCCCTGAGCTGTCGTTTTAGGAAGTTGTGAGATGCTTGACACGAGTGCTGTGGACCCAAATCAGGCCTTGTGCAATAGTAGTTAGTATCTACCCACTATTAACTGCTGAGCCATCTCCAGCCTCACTGGCTTCAAGTTCTTGATTTTTATTTTGTCTGCTGCCAGACAAAATTTGTTATATGTTTTGTGATAATTATTTATCTTCCTCTAACCCCACAACAGCAGTTCTCAACCTGTGGGTCATGGCTCCTGGGGTAGGGGTCAAGTGACTCTTTCATCTTACACATCAGATATTTATTTTACAATCAATACAGTAGCAAAATTATAGTTATGAAGTAACAATGAGAATAACTTTACCACTGGGAGTCACCACAACGTGAGGGACTGTATTAAAGGGTCACAGTGTCAGTAAGGCTAAGGACCACTGCCCTATGGAGTGATGCATTAGAAGATTTTAGAGCGTAACTGTTCTCACATACAGAGTATGTCTATTCAGGATTCAGATCCCAGTATAACAACTCAAGTTATGAGAGGGGCTCTCCAAGCCCAGTGATCACAAAGTACGCATGTGTAGTTCCAGACAGGACCCTATAAATTATACCCAAGCATCTTCTCTGTTACCTCACACTTAATCTTAACGACCCCACAGCACTATTATTCCCACACTGCAGCTCAGAGCAGCCTACATATCAAGTCATCGAGGCCACCCCGGTCTGTATAAGACCCAATCTGAATGTAGCCTAATCAGTCAGATCAGACCCAAATCAGTACGGCTCCAACTACTGCAGCTCTATTTTAAGTGTGCTGCCTCACGGGGTAGAAACATGCTCTCTCAGCTCTCAGGTGCTCATCACTTCCTGTTGTAAAACACTACACATTCTATGGACTACGGATGAGAATACAATTGTGGACTAGTGTGAAAGGCATCAATACCCATGGGTTTATTTTTGGCTGAGAAGCAGTTATTGATTTTATGTTTGACTGCTCTCTACCAGAAAAGAAAACAGCAGGAACAAGGCTGCACCAGGTGGCAGAGGCACAGGAGGAGACAGGAACAAAGAAGAAATAGCCACCTCAGCGAAAAGCAATGTAGGGCAGAAAGAGGAAAAGAAAAGTAGGGAACGGAAGTCTGCAGGTCAGAGCTGCTGCGGTTAACTCTGTGGAGGTCGACCCTGTGGAGGTCGGCCCTGTGGAGGTTAGCCCTGTGGAGGTTGGCCCTGTGGAGGTCGACCCTGTGGAGGTTGACCCTGTGGAGGTCGGCCCTGTGGAGGTTGGCCCTGTGGAGGTCGGCCCTGTGGAGGTTGACCCTGTGGAGGTCGGCCCTGTGGAGGTCGGCCCTGTGGAGGTCGACCCTGTGGAGGTCGGCCCTGTGGAGGTCGGCCCTGTGGAGGTCGACCCTGTGGAGGTCAGCCCTGTGGAGGTCGGCCCTGTGGAGGTCGACCCTGTGGAGGTTGACCCTGTGGAGGTTAGCCCTGTGGAGGTTGACCCTGTGGAGGTCGGCCCTGTGGAGGTTGGCCCTGTGGAGGTCGACCCTGTGGAGGTTGACCCTGTGGAGGTTGACCCTGTGGAGGTTAGCCCTGTGGAGGTCGACCCTGTGGAGGTTAACCCTGTGGAGGTCGACCCTGTGGAGGTTAGCCCTGTGGAGCTGCTGTGCCTCCTTTGTCTGTGTGGTGCCTGTTGATGACGTAAGAACAAGACAGGGAAAGGGATGAGCTCCATGGGGAAGACACTGCCTTAGCAGGCGTGCAGTCTCCGGTCTGACACTCAACATCAGGCCATCTTTATCCCAGTGCGGGAGGTTCTAGGTCAGCCTCTGTTACATGAGTTCAAGGCCAACCTGGGATACGTGAGAGTCTATCTTTATGGAAAGGGAAAATAAAAGGGAAAAACAAAGTTCAAAATTTGAAGTGCTAGAAAATTGTAAAGGTTATCTTTAAAAAATTATAGAGAAAGTAATGTAATAACTTAGCCGATCATGATAAATCCTTAACATGGAATGTTATGCACTTGCTTAAAATGTTATCAGAAGCTATTTAACCTTGAGAAAATGTTCACGGTGCATTCCTCTAAATAAACAATGACCTCAGAACAGAGGAAAGGCTCTTCAATCTGTTAAAAAGAAAACATGTGTATGGAATCTCAGGGTAACTTATTTATTTAGTTTTTTGTAGACAAGTCTCACTTGGTAGGATGGGATGGTTTTGAACTCATGGCAGTCTTTTATGAAGGAAGAATAGAACAGGCGAGAGACACCACATCTGACACTTATTTATTTATTTATTTATTTGGTTTTTTTGAGACAGGGTTTCTCTGTGTGGCCCTGGCTATTGGAACTCACTCTGTAGACCAGGCTGGCCTCGAACTCAGAAATCCGCCTGCCTCTGCCTCCCAAGTGCTGGGATTAAAGGTGTGTACCACCACTGTCTGGCTATTTATTTATTTTTAAATACCACTACTCTTCACAAAGCAAAACAAAATAGTCAAAACTTTTCACTTAAAGGCCAGTAATACATGTGTTCAATAAACAATCAATGACTGGTAATAGAAAAAAAAATAAAAATAAAAATAAAAAAGGTACCCCCAGAACACTCTATTTGCTTAGCTGGCTAGCGAAATAGAAAACACTAAGCCGAGCTAGCACCAGTGACGGAGAGGCTGGAGAGACGGCAGCGCTAATGCCTGTGGCTGACATACATACACAAGTGTCAACTGTCATGCAGTGCACTCTTGTCTCGAGGTTAAAAATGCTGTCAGTTTTGATTCCTAATAAAACATTCTCCTCGCCTTTGCGTCTTATAATAGAGATCCCTCTAGTCACAGCACAGTCATCAAAATCCCATTTATCATGTCTGTGTTGTCCCAATTTCTTAATTCTTTCTGTTTACTTTTTCATGTGATTGGACGTTTTGCTTATGGGTGAGTATGTCGGCTGTACCACATGTGCACGTGTGTGCCTGGTACCCTTGACAGCCAGAAGAGGGAGTCAGGTTATGTAACGTAGTTGCTGGGAAGTGAACCCAGGTCAATGGGAAGAGCTGCCATCTCTCCAGCCTCTCCAGGTTCTTTCTGAAGAAGAATGGCAGTGTACATGTTTGCCAGTGTCAAGAGGATGAGAAGGCAGCCTGAGAACCTCTCTTTCCAATCAATCCAGTGACAAGTTGTCCGGTTCTCTTGAGACACAACATAGGAAGAAGAGGAGGAGAAAACCCATAGTTTCTGGGAGCCCAGAGCCATAGCCTAGCCTTGGCTAGGAGCCAGGAATGCGGTGGGTTAGGACTCAGGAGCTGGATATGAGGCTCCAGGTATCACTACTGCAAAAGCCCCAACAGGGAAGCCGAGGAACTGCTTCACATTCCATAGCTATCTCTGGCACATTTTAATCTAATATTCAACTTTGATATGTTAGAGAACGTACGAATTTCTCATCTCATTCCTTCCCTTTTGTGGTAGGGTCTCTCTCTGTCACAGGCTGTAGCTTGAACTCACTTTGTTCTGCCTTAGAGCTTTTGACAATCTTCTTATCTCAACATCTTCAGTGCTGGCTCACATTAGAAGGGTGAGCCACTATGACTAGCTAATATTGTATAGACTTCTGAGCATCCTTTCCTAGAACAAAAAGTTCAAAGAAAAGATGTAAAGAAAACACAGCCTTAAAGTCACAAGAGTGAGTAGCCTTCAGAAATGAACAGAGTTTTGCACAAAAGTAACCAACACACATCATCTTGAAACCACGGGCACACTTATCTGAAACAGGTGCTACCAGGGTTATAATGCAGCAACCACCGGGACTGCCATGATTCAGGGCAAACTCTAGTTTCAAATTTGTCTACTGCAATTAAATTATTAGAGATAATGTTTTTATCATGCTATAAATTCTTTTTTTTTTTTTTTGGTTTTTCGAGACAGGGTTTCTCTGTGTAGCCCTGGCTGTCCTGGAGCTCACTCTGTAGACCAGGCTGGCCTCGAACTCAGAAATCCACCTGCCTCTGCCTCCCAAGTGCTGGGATTAAAGTATAAATTCTTTCTGTATAAATACAGCAAGGTTTATTGATTTTTCCTTGCAGGTGTGTTCTTGTGTGTGCACACATGGGTGGAGCCAGAGCAGAATCCTGGGCGTTGCTCCTCTTTTTTTATTTTTATTTTTCAACACAGGGTTCCTTTGTGTATAGCCTTGGCTGTCCTTGAAGTCGCAGAGATCCTCCTGCCTCTGCCTCACAGTGCTGCGCTACGACTACCCTGCCTCATCAACCTTACTTTACATGATTCATGGGATAGGACTTGGGTTCTCATACTTGCACGATAGTCACTTTCACGATGGGGACATCGTCCTCAGGCCGCCACACAGCCACAAACTCAAGCGAGCAACATGTCCAGGTTTTTCTAATTTATTCTGGCAATTTATCCATTTCAACTCATAAGTCTGTCTGTCAGCATCGAAGGGATGGTCTCCCACACTTAGAAATCTAAAGGTGTAGGTGTGGCCCCCGTCCCTGCAGAGAAGATAATTTTCCTAGAGAACCTTCACTGTCCAGGAGCCCTTTACTAATGTCCTTAAAGGAAGTCTCCGAGGAGATCCAGAAAGGCAGTCTGGGACGGTCTACAGAAGTTTTTCACCCTATGGAGAGAGTGAATAACAAAGGTTTTCTGCACAGTGGAAGCATGTGAAGATCTTTTTATTTTTTTGTTTTATTGGATATTATATTTACATTTCAGATTTTATCCCCTTACCCCATTCCCCCCACCACCCAACATGTGAAGATCTTAAAACACAGTAACAACACCTGGTCATGCCCTTAAAACTTTGACTGAAGCTAACTGGGTAAAACTTACATTAGTATTTTATAATTCCTGCCCCTATATTTTAATATACACAGAACCTGGAAATACTACTGTAGAAAATGGTGTCTTTAATATAGCTTACCTTCAAATTTAGAGCTGACAGAAAACAAGACCCCTCAGCCTCTTATTTCTGAAATCTTCTCAAGTTGGAAAAGGTAAAAAAGGCCCTAAAATATGAAGCAGCCACTACTGTCTTCACTTGAGCATTCTAGGCCGAAGACCGTTTAGAAGCAGGGAAGGTCAGAGCACAACACTCTAAGTGTCACCGCTCCCTGCTGTGGGTGGGCAGGCAGCCTCTGGAAGAAGGCTCAAGACCCGAGGCCCTTCTTCCTTTCATCTCTATGTCTTTACACGGGGAAGTTTGGCAGAAGTGCATCACGGATCAAGTCATATAACCGTCTTCACACTGCATGCCCTCCCTCCTCTCTTGCTGAGGCATAAATACACTGTAGCCATGCTGGAGGCCGTCCTATCAGCTGGAATCTTTCTCTGAAAATCCCTAGAGTGAGAAGGGTCAGAGCTGAGCACAACTGCTTTGAGAAGATAGCTGTCTGGGGTTGAGATGGACCCACACTGCAGGAAGGCTCAAGGTGACAGCATGGCTGGGGCTGGCTTCCACAGGCACCTTTGCTTTCTTTTTTCAGCCAAAGCCCAGGAGGAATAGCGAACTTCAGAGACCTAGTTCTCTTTCTGTAACCTCCGCGTGGCAGTTTCAGAGTTTGTTAAGAGAGCAACATTTAGTAGAAGCCGCAATTCAGGGGAGCAGCAATGTACAGTCAACTGGCTGGGGTCCACAGGCAGATGGGCTGTCCCTAGGGCCTTGGGAGGCCATGGCTCTCCATATCACACAGAAGGACCATGCCAAGTTTCTGTGGTAGGAAGAGGAACTGTTTCTAGACATCTTTCCTTTCTCCAAACTATGACAACACTTACAGCCCCTGTTAGGGACTAAATTGTGCTTCCTCCCAAATATATATGCAAATCCAAGGCACCTCAAAATAGCATCTTTGTTGTTTTGAGACAGTTCATACAGCCCATGTTGGCTTTGAATTCACTATTTAGCTGAGGCTGACTTTAAATATCTACACATCCTGCTTCCAACAGACAGGGCTAGAATTTCATCAGGACACCACCACTAGCTATTAGTAGCCTTATAAAAAGGGGACTCTGAACACAGACACAGAAGCAAGATGGCATGTGAATGAGTGATACCCCTATAGGCCAAGGAATGTTACGGATGGCCAGTTACACCAGAAACAAGGAGTGTTTCTGTGAACAACCTGGAGACAGGAGGCCCTAAAAACATTTCCAGAGTTCTAACTCCCAGAATCGAGCATAACTCATTGTTGTTCTGAGCCAGCCAGTTTTTACTAGTTTGTTTCAGAAGTACTAGGAAACTTATATAGCCTCACGGTCAGATCAAGTGTCAGTGAAATCAGTCACGTTTTATCTTAACTCAGCCTCATTAAATTGTGGTTTTAAATGGAAGTCTAGGTCATGGTAGGTGGAGAATAGTGGTGATGGCAGTAACCCACACTGTGGAGGGTATCTGCACAGTGAACAGACCCATCATCTTACCTGCAGGTCCAGAACACTAGGGTGGCCGGAAGAGCTTGGTATCTAACACACTCTCAATTAAAGCTGCCCAAATGCTATCAGTGCGTGGCTCTGATCCTCAGCCTAGCTCTCAGTAACTAACACTAGCTGAAGCAGGATAAAACTTTGAATCTTCTTCAATTCTTCTTAATCTGTGGATTCAATGCAATCCCAATCCTTCTACAGTGGGCTATTTTCATTAAAAAGTCACAAGCTAATCCTGACATTCATGTGGAAATCCATACTGCTGAGAACAGCCAGGTGATGTACAGCCGGCAGAGAGAGGACTCCACTACTAGGTGTCAAGGCTTCAGGGAGGGCAGGTCAGCCATGGGGTGCTCATGGAAGAGCGAATAAGACACGAATGCAAACAAGAAAGCCCAGAAACAGCTTCACCACACGTCCCCACTAAGGCACATGTGTCTCCTCTGTGCAGTTCGGGAAATGTGGTGCTGAACCAATTGTGGACTCACGAGATTAAAAAACAACCTTGACTCTCAATTCAAACCCTAAATAAAAAAAAAATCAGTTAAAAAAACCAAGGTTCTCAAGTGGAAATTTAGGAGAATATTATCTAAGACTATGCAAAACTGTTAAACATGACACACAAAAAAACCCCCCACTAATAACAAAAGGAAAAGTAAAGAAAAACCAGGTTTAATAAAAATGAAGCTTATATGCATGAAAAGATTAACATTACAGAAAAGGCAAGACAGCGAAGAGTCCTACAACATGTCTGATGCAGACCCGCGGCCACTGTACACAAACTACAAGTCAACAGAGACTTACAGCCTACCTCAAAAAGTGGCAAAAGACAAAAGAAACACCACAGAAGTCTGTCGGTAAGTACAAGATAAGGTGCTAGGTTTTACCATTCTTCAGGGAAATGAAAACTAACAACTAGATGAGAAGCCACTGTCCACCACGCAAGTGTTAACGGCAAGGGCAAGGGCTGGCCAGGACGCAGAACTTCCCGACTTCTCGCCTGCCGCTGCACTGGGGAGGCAGAGGCAGGCACAGTTTAAGGACAGCCTGCTCTATCGAGCAAGTTCCAGGAGCTACACTGAGAGACCCTGTCTAAAACCACTCCCTCATAAAATGTAAACTAAATTACTATTTTGGAAAACTGGAAATACACATTATATTTAGTTGTATGTATATCTTCTGACCCAGTATAGCTAGGAATATGTACATATATTTCCTTAAAGACATGTCCAAGAATTTTCATAGCAACTTAAAAAAAAAAAAAAAAAAAAACATCCAAACTAGAAATAATTTAAAATGCTCATAAACAACAGAATGAGTTTATTTACATAGTGGATCATTCAAATAAAGAAAAGAGTTAATTATAGGTGAGGTGTGGTAGAGAATACCTTTAAACCCAGACCCCAATAGGCAGAAGCAGGTATCTGTGAATCCCAGGCCAACCAGGGCTACAGAGTGAGACCCTGTCTTAAAAATTAACTAACTACATGCAGCACAGCTGAATCTCACTGGTATGAAAAGCTCGACATCAGAAATTGCATACTGTAAAGATTTATGCATACAAGCTTCAAAATGGGTAACACTGACCCCTGACATCCGCAGTCATGCTGACGGGAGGGACCATGAGGTGTTCTGATGATGCCGCCTTTCCTCATCGTAGGTCCAGTAACACAGGGTCTCTTCATCTTGCAAGTTCAATGATCTGTGTGCATGCAGTTCATGTACCTGTTGTCACTGTTCAATGAGACCTACTGATAAAACCCAAATATCTGGGTTTATGACTCCTCTGTACCAGTGAGGAGTCTAACAAAGCAGGCAGTGGCAGATCTGGTTGTTCACAGGTCAGTTCTGCTCGGCAGACAATCGGCCCAACCTGCAGGCCAGCAACAAAGCAGCCTAGCATCTGATGTGACAGCACATGGTGGGAGAGGAAAGGCTTCATTTTTCTTTTTTTAATCCATTCTTTACCCACGGTGATACTGATTCAAGAGATTTTCAAATGTAATTCTAAGGAGAGAGCTAGGCACTGGAAAACAGACAGAAACTTGGTGAATGACAAAATGTACCATTCCACCAAGTTTAATGTTAAATCACCTGTGAATTCCTAAGAGGTGGGGGTTTCTGGGCAAGCTACTCCCTCAGTCACTTTAGGGTTAAACATTACAGTTTACATTTGACTATGAGCTCAACAGGAGTAGAAAATTACTCTGGTCGTTTAGGCTTTTTAAGGCTATCCTAAAAAAAAATAAATACAGAAGAACTGGATGGGGACGGGGCGGGAGTCCACTCAAGCCTACCATCAGCCTTGTCGTTTGTTGCTATGGAGAAGGCCGTGAAGGCAACAACGGAAGGAGTGAAGGGCCTGGCAGGTGCCAGCCCCAGGGCACAGGATTAAACACAAACTCCTTAAGCAATTAGCAGACCTAAAAATCACACTTTCCATGTTTTCCAAATCTTGACCCCCATGAAAGTACACGGGCCTGGTTCCTCACTATAATTTAACTCAGAAACAGAGAGGCCTGAACGGCCCTAACAAAGCCTGAGCCTTGGCAGACACACCGTAAGGCCATTTAGCAATGCTGTCTCATGCCAGGAGGAATAAGCTACCTGCCCACTCTATCCTGGGGAAATGATCCCCAGCTGCCTGAATTATAAAGTCGATGCCCTGTGATTTCTTTGTTCCGTAAAGCCTAAGGGAGAAGGGATCATGAGGAATCAGAAGGGGAGGGGAATAACCTCTAGTTTCAGATGGGAAAAAGAAGGGAAGGGAGAGGGGACGAGAGGGCAAGCAAGGGGGGGGGGGGAGGGGCAAATCAAAAATCTCCCCCCTCCCCCCTCCATTAAGAAAAGTGACATGTAGCAGCAGTGTGGGAGCAAAGCTCTGCCTGAACTGATTTAAACCTGCTGCCCTGGGAGAAAGGGCGAGTCGCCAAGCTTGTCGACAGCTTCTGCCCACCACTGTGCAGCAGCTTTGTAAGTGGTGCAGGCCCAAGGCCTGTTTTTAGCAGTGTGAGCACTAAGACCAATGAATTCGACATCTAGGACTATGTTGTCTTCTGTCCCACACAAGTGATCACAGAGCATAAATACTGAGCCCTGCAAGGAGCACACACATCATGTAGTCCAGCCATCTCTCTCCAGCAAGGGGAAAGCAGAGCACAGACAGCTGAGTGACCTTATCAACAGAGCAAGAGAACACTGGAGCTCTGAAGGTAAGCCAGGGCTAGGCTCGCGCTCAGACCCAGGCCATTATCAGAACTGCACTTACCCAGGCTTCCCAGGGTGTGGGAGTGTGGGTGCTAACTACCCTGAGCACTTAGGCTTCCGCCACTAAGTGACTGGTACAAACTGGCCTGTGTTCCACACAATCTGAGGGGAAATTTCAGAACAACGTTACCTATTCGCAAGCCTACAACCTGGCCACATGCGAGGCCTCCCTCTCCCCTGCCAGCGTGCGCGCGTCTGTGGCATGGGGGTGAGAAGAGGCGGGTTACACTGAAGGAATATGTCTCTTTCCCTTGAAGATTAGTTCTCTATTTTGCAATTCATAAAATAAAACGCAAAAGAGCCTATGATTCAGTTTTTTCTTTAAAGCTTCAGGACTAACTATATGATAGTAGACAGATAACACAATCCATCTGGGTATAGAAGCACATCATGCCCTGAAGCACCCTGGGAGGAAGCCATGGGAGAAAGTATGCATTGATTTACCTAATGTCTCCTTCATGTGGCTGCTGCTGCCATGTGGGTTTGTGGTGCAGACAATGGCTACTAGGCTAAGCAGTGGGGAAGGCGTGGCCATTACGTGACCTTTCTCCAGGCGAGTGCTGTCTAAAGCAAGACTGAGGGGGAAAGGTCACCAGTGTGAGAAGAGCCAGTGGCTAAGCACAGATGCTCAGAGTTGAGCATTTCACAGCACACACGAGCTCCTACAGCAGAACCGCAAAGGTTCACTACCCATTTCCTTAAAAAAGAGTCAGGGCGGGAGGGCTCTTTCCCCTCTGAGAAGGCTAAGGATCACAGCAGCTCTGTGAGGGAAGAGGAGTTACACAAGCTGAACTTCAAAGCAAACCACTGCCCAGTGGAGAAAAGGCCAACCACAGACAAAGGAGCAAGGCTCAGCCCGCGAGTCTGCCCATCAGGAGCTGCAGAACAGAAGTCACCCTGGGCTGCAGGGACGCCGGCTCCTCACTACCCCTCACTGCTCGCCTCACAAAATCACTGCTCGCTCTTTAACAAACACACACATAAACAAAATTAAATAAATATAATCCGATTTATTTTTATTGTGGGAGGGTGTGGGGGTGTGGGTGCTAACTGCCCAGTGCATGTGAGGTCAGAGGACTAGCTTCAGGGTTTGGTTCCCTTCTTGCACTCTGGGTTCTGGGAACTGAGCTTAGGTTGTCAGGCTTGATTGCACTGAACCATCTTGCCAATCTAATTGGTGCTGTTTTGTTTTTGAGAACACATACTTTCACATATGTAAACACACACACCCTCCAAAATTGTAAGCTATTAGTAATATTCAACTGTTAAAATTAAATTTTATTTATTTATGCTATTATATTTTGAGATAGGTCTCAGTGCTGGACCACTGCCTATGTAGTACTCATGTCTGGGCTTCATTAGATAATTTTAATACATTTTTATTCATTTTAAAAGATTATATACATATATACACACATACACTACTGCTGTCTTCAGACACACCAGAAGAGGGCGTCAGATCCCATTGCAGATGGTTGTGAGCCACCATGAGGTTGCAGGGAATTGAACTCAGGACCTCTGGAAGAGCAGTCAGTGCTCTTAACCACTGAGCCATCTTTCTAGCGCCCGCAGTTCTGTTTTCAATAGCAGAATTTTTAAATAAAAATTTCAAAGGAACACAGCACATAAATCATCCACAAGCAGAAGCAGGTTCTGAGAAGCAGCTGGGAAGGCAGCAGAGCCAGGGACAGAAGCGCCTACTCAACACCCTTCCTTCCTTATTGGCCTCTGAGGCCTCCTCATAGGGATGTTTCTGAGCACGGATCGGCAGCTCTAACAGAGCCGGGCTGGAGATACTGCTCAAATGTTAAGAGCACTGGCTGCTCTTACAGAGGACTCAGGTTCCAGGCCCCAGTCCCACATGGAGCGTACGACCCCCACAACAGGGGATCCAACACCCTCTTCTGACCTCCACAGGCGCTGGGCACACGGTCCGCATACATACATGCAAGCAAAATATGTATTTTCACAGAAGAGCAGCAGACCAGTTGATTGACACCTCGAAACCAATCTGGGTAAATATAATAAAACTGTTCTTAAGTTCTTTCTGAAGGGATAGTTAACAGCTCGAGGACAAAAATTTAAAAAATGTGTGATATGGACTAACATCAAGGCTAGACTTTCCGTTTCCAAGGAAAGCCTGCTGTGGTCTGAGGGTGGGCGAAAAGACACCCACCGGCTCATGCATTTGAACACTTAGTTCCTAGCTGGTGGTGCTGTTTTGGAAGGTTGGGACACTTTCAGGAGGTGGGGCCTTGCTAGAGGAAGGGTGAGCCTTGGCTTTCCACAGCTTGACCGCCTTACTTCCTGTCCACTCTCTGCTTCTTGATACAGATACAGATACAGGGCGACCAACCGCCCAGGCTCTTGCCACCACGGCTTCTAGCCAATGACTGTATCCCTTTTGAAAATGTAAATCTCTTATTTTTTGGTTGTGAGCTTAGCTTTTAACAGCAGAAACTGGAGATGTGAGAGAGGTGCAGAGGGTCAGGAAATCGAATAAAAACAGGCGGGGGGATGAGAAGCTGGGAAGAGCCCTCCCTCGGAGGGAACAGCCAGGACCCAATGACATTGACGTTAGCCGTAATGCGCAGAGAAGGGGCCACCTACCCATCTCAAAGTTTTTTAACCCAGAAATGTTCCTGTCCATAGGAAGATCAGGGACAAAAAATGGAACAGAGACTGAAGGAAGGGCCAACCAGGAATGGCCCCACCTGGGGATACATCATGTCTGCAGACATCAAACCCAACACTGTTGCGGTGATCAAGAGGTGCTTTCTGACAGGAACCAAGTGTGGTGGTTCCTTGGGAGGTCTGGCCAGCAACTGACCAATGCAGGAGCCAACCAGCTGACTGAACTCAGGGAACCTGCTGGGGGAGCTGGCAGAAGGACTGGAGGAGCAGAGGGAGCTTGCAATCCCATTGGAAGAACTACATAGGCTGGCCTGACCACCCAGTTCTCCCAGAGACTAGACCACCAACCAAGGCGTGTACCTGGAGGGATCCATGGCTCCAGATACATGTGTATCAGAGGTCGGCCTTGCTGGACAGCAATGGGAGGGGAGGCCCTAGAGTAAGGGGATGCTGGAGAGGTGGGGCAGGAGGGTGTGGGTGGGGGAGCACTCTCATACAGGCAAAGGGGAGGGGGAGGGCAGATGTGGGATGGGGGCAGGTGGAGGGGTAACCAGGAAGTGGGATATCGTTTGAGATGTAAACAAATGGAATGATTAATTAAAAAAAAAATGTAAATCTCCCCTCCCCTACAAATAAAAAAATCCCTGTGTCTTGTAGGCTGCCGCTTCTTATGTGGTTACATCTCTGAGAAGGTAACCAACTCAGGGCCAAGAGTCGCAACGGTAACGGCAGCGTCTTTTATCACACCACACTCTTGTGTAAAGCATGGATGGCAAAGAGACCAACACGTTAGCTCAGTATTGCTGTCTCAAAAAGGACAAACTATGGCACCTTCTGGAATTCTTCCCTAAAGTCAGCCTTGCTGTCCTGGAAGCAGCTCAGGTACAAAGAAATCATTCTAGATAGCCGGGTAAGGCGATACACGCCCAGTCCAACACCTAGGAGGCAGAGGCCGAGGACTAGGTGCTCCACGCCAGAGCCAGGCGCAATGATGTATGTCTGCAATCCCCATACTTGGGACACAGAGGCAAGAGGATCGGGAAGTTCAAGGTTGTTCTAGACTACATGCGTTACTACCTCAAAACCAACCAACCTGCCTGCCTCTCTCAACACTCTAGGTGATATTTAGATCTTTTCTTTCTTTCCTTTGTACAAAGGCAGCAGCAGCAGCAGAAAGCCCAGAGGTCTACGAGTGTCTTCACAGTGTCTGTATGCAGGTCCTGTGACTAACAGGAAGACTGACTCAAGAATCTACATCTTGAGAAAATCTTCTTTCTTGAAGAGACATGTGCCAAGTGTCAATTCACATAAAAGATTCTCCCAGGTAGTCAGGAAGCAAAGTACAATGTATCACTCCAGAACAATATCTGCCCCTCAGAATGAAAGGAAAGAATGAAGGAAAGCACTCAGTGCTAAAGACAAGACAAAATGGGAAAAATCTGACACTAAAATATTAAAAATAAGGCTAGCAAGATGGTTCTGAGGATAAAGGTACTTGCTGCCAAAACACCTGCAGACTTGAGTTTGGTCTCGGCTTCCATGTACCGTGGACGGAGAGAACAAGCCTCACGTGTGTACTAGGTCACTTCTCCCCAGACCTGTACCACGCATACGAACAACAGCAATTAATTTAAGAGCACTTGTTTTTGCAGAGGGATTAGGTTTGATTCCTAGCATCCACATGGTTGCTTACAACCTTATAAAATTCAAGTTCTAGAGGATATGACGCCTTTTTCTGACCTTTGTGGGCACCAGGGATACAAGTGGCACATGTGCATGCGCGTGCGCACGCACACACACACACACACACACACACACACACACACCAAAACATTCTCATATGCAAAATAAATCTTTAAAAAAAGGACAAAGTGCAACATAACAAAACAGAACCACAAATCTTACATATTTAAATAAATAAAAAGGATATCAAATACTCAAAAAGCAGCATTTATTCTTAGAGAAGTCTAGAAATTATTTTGATATAATTAGAAGTTGAAGCAATATTAAATGACTTGTGTATATGTTATCGGAAACAGAATGACACAGATGTATGTCATTCATTCAAACAAGAAGATTTTTCTTTTCTTTTTGAGATAGGGTCTTCTAATATGTTCTACAGTGACTTAGAGCTTACTATGTATCCAAGGCTGGTCTTGAGTTGGCTGTCCTATTGTCCCAGATTATAGGCAAAGGTTATTATAGCAGCTTTTGCTTTTGATATGGTGGACTGTCAGAATGAAATGCAGACTAACAAGTTGGTGCTGTGGTATCAGAGATAATTAGCTGTGCTCCATGGGTCTAAGTACAGAGTGAGGACTCTGGTCTTGGTACTGATGCAGAGACACAACAGGACTCTGTTGCTTCAACCAGAGATACTTCGATGAGAATTTCACTTTTTTGGGGGGGTGGGGGGCGGAGACAGAGTCTCTCTGGCTGTCCTGGAATGCAGAGAGGCAACAGCCTCTGCCTCAAGAATGTGTGTGCCAGCCCCTCTCCCCCATGTTGAAAACCTGGGTCTTTACTCCCAATGTCACCACGGGATCTGAGTCACTGGTTGAGGCCTTTGTACTCCATTCCTTTTTGTTTAGGTTCGAGACATTTCAACAGAAGAGTTTCTGTTCTCCAGGGCAAACGGAACAAGAAAAAAGTCTGTATGGCAGCTAACAGCAAGCCAGGTAAAAGCTTCAAACAAGATGGTGTGAACATCTCCCCACTGACAAGGCCCATGAAGACTGTAGACTGTATGCACGGAGGGAAAGATACATCAAACATGTAGGTGGCTGGGCAATGAGGTGACCAGTGGGAGGAAGGAGTTGGCTGTGTTCCTGGATACTTAAAACTCACCTTGCCAACACTAAGCCGGTTTAATCGTGTCAGCTGTGGTAAAGCAGTAACACTTCTGCAATCCCAGTAAGTGAGAGGCAGAGGCAGGAGGAACCAGAATTTAAAGTCATCGTTAGCTACATATCAAGTTTGAGGTCACCATGTTTGAGACCATGTTTTAAAAAGAATAAAATCAAGACCAACTTCTCCCACCCCATGTCTTCCTGGCAGTTTCCCTGGCCCTGTTCTCTGAGGCTGGTGAAACTACCCAGCCAAGAGCTGCCCTCAACAAACATACAGGCCGGAGAGATGGCTCAAACAGCAAAAAGTGCTAGCTGAGTTACAAGAAGATCCTTAGAACACACTGTTTTCTGTGAAGAGCACGGACTGCTCTTCCAGAGGACCCTGGTTCAATTCCCAGCAACCACTTGGCAGTTCACAACCATCTGTAACTTCAGGTCCAGTTGATCTGATACCCTTGCACAGACATGCTGGTAAAGCACCAACACACATTACTGGTCTCCATTCCTTGATTCCCTCAAATGCCTTTTCATTAGTTTCTCTTAAAGTTTAATTGAAAATTCCACCTGTCATCTAAGTCCCCAGTATGAAACATTAAGGAGGGTACAGAGTGCAGACACCGTTTAAACGACACAGCAAGCAGTTATTAAATGACTGTGTACCAGCTAAAAAAGGGAAATAATTTAAAAAGCTGGCACTAGAACAAAGGGTGTACACAAGCCTACTTGCAGTCTCTAGAACTACAACAAACAAACAAACAAACCATCTCTAGGAATGGTAAGAACAGTAAATAGTATGTTACTACTCTTTCCAGCCTTTGTGTGGGCGTGGCCAAGAGGAGGGGGACAATGAATACTCTTCCGGGTGCTTGGCAGTGTTCCCATTTTTTTGGTGGCAATATTTATACCACTAAACCTCTAGGGACTCTTCTGCAGAGGCAACTGAGCAGGGCTGGACTTACCGTCTTCTGTTTCCTGCCACACGATGCCTTCGAGGTTGACGCTGGTTCCAGGCTCACAGGGGCCTAAGCATTCGGGCTCCGTGGCTAGAGCCACGTCGCATGTGTTGACTCCAACTGATCGGGTGCGGACCATGATCTGCTCACAGGGAGAGGAGATGTCATTACTGACCACCGGCACTAACAGGTGCAGCGGCAGCACCCCTGGGGTGGAGACCGGGGACTCCATCTGTAAGAGAAGAGAACTGTAGCTGAGCTATAAGAAGACATTAGAGGACTATGTTTAACATAGTCCTACTACCTCCTGACCCACCACAAACATCTCAGACTACAAGCTGTGCATTTATTTACTTTTGTTTACTGAAAAGAGGGTGACCCAGGTTGGCCTCAAATCCCCTATGCAGCTAGCAGAGGGTGCCCTCGAACTCCTAATCTTACAAATACAGATATTAAACATACGTTATCATGATTAGCTTTATTTTTCTTTTATTTGAGAATCTCACTTTGTAGCCCAGGGTGGCTTTAATTCATACTAATCCTTCTGCCGGCACATGCCTCCCTCTCCTCATCCAAGGTCTCTCCTCGGTAGCCTTGGTTGGCCTGGAACTCCAAGTAGACCAGGCTCCCTTAAAACTCACAAACACCTGCTTGGCCTCGACCTCTGAGGCAGGAAGACCTGAATTCCACTACACAAACAAAGCAAAACCAAACCCAACAAAATGGCAAACACTTCTACTCTCCCAGCTTCTGAGGTAAACATTGCCGACTCCGTTGTACTGGCACTCAGTCTATCGGGTTAGAACGAATGGATACAGGCTGTGGACACGGACCCCGGATTTAGGGACGCCATTATTCCTAATTATCCTAGAAGCTTTAATACAACTTTAGTCAGGAGAAAGCTTACAAATTGTAGGAGGGCTGGGAGCAATCTGATGGGAATTTCTGAAACTCGAAGTAGCAGTGGTTGGTTAGTGAGCACAGCATATTTAAATAGGACACGAGAACCAGTTGTCTGTAAGACACAGGAGGTGATGCTATTATGCACAAGTCAGTTCATACCATCCTGAAGATACAATTGATTGTGTACACACTAAAGTTGAACACTAGTAATCTACTTTGAAAGTTAGGATTCCACAGAACATAAATTATTCAAGTTCCAGAATAAAATACTTGGAAGTAACGAGGTGGATGGTGGTCATCTGCTACTTATTTATGCTAAAGATTTATTTTTTTAAAAAAAGGTTTAAAATTTTTTGTTGTACGGTATGAGTATTTTGCATACATGTATGTGTACACCACGTATGTGTTGCTAGGAGAGGGTCAGGTGTCTTGGAACTGCAGTTACAGATGACTTCAAGGTCCCATGTGGCTGCTGGGAACCAAGCTAGAGCGCTCGGTAAGAGCAATGAGTGCATTTGACTGACAGCTGTCTCCCCAGCGCCTTACTTAGGTATTATTTCCCTGAGAACTGAGGACCACACCCGGGGCTTTGTGCCCCAACGGCATGAGCTTTACTGCTGAGCTAAAGCCCCAAACCCTTCCCTTACTGTAGCTTTACTTATGTGTGTGAGTTTGTGTGTGGGTGGTCGGTGTCCTTGGAGGACAGAAGAGGATGTCAGATTCTCCCGGAAGTGGAGTTATCGATGGTCGTGAGCCACTTAACCTGTTCTGGAAACCTAACTCTAGCCCGAGACAAGAAAAGTTGCACTCTTAACTACTGAACTGTCTGTCCAGGCCCTCGACACTGGCTGAACGAGGATATATCAAGCATGTATCAAGCTGACAAATTACCAATGGTGAGTCTATAATGCCCAGATCCTAACTACGAATCCTGCACATATATAAAGGAACTGATTTCCTCTGAGCAACATGGCACTAATCAGCAAGCTTAGAAATGAGTTATGGATTTGGTTCCAGCTGGCTTACATCTGGTTCTTCAGAGTGGCAAGTCCTAGTCAATAGACAAGATGAATAAAGATGTTGAACATGGTCTCTGAATAGAGAGACTTTTAGAGATAGAAACATACACCCCCGATCCACCCCCCCACCCCCCACCCCCCGTCAGCACCGCAATGAGCTCTAGTTTGGGTTAAGTCAGCGCATGGCCAACATTCTGCCCATCAATGACTTCTCTCCCCACACATGCCCTCCTAGACTTGAAAAAAATCAGCCTTAAAGCTGTTTAGATACTGCCGCCATTTTTTTTTTGTAGCTGGCTCTGACTTCTTAGTTTAGAAAGTTATCACTACTGCAGATCAACCAACACTTTCAGAGTTCATAGAATGTTCACACACTGATTCTTTGACTAATTCTGGTCCCCAAAGAGCTGCCCAAAAAAGCTATCCACATCCTTCTAGTCACACTACCTCAACACTACCTTTTTCATGAAATGAAACGAAGTCTAAGTTGTGTGATGAGTATTGTAAAAGTCACAAATTTGTAATTTCTTCTTGTGATGTGGCGGGTCCTCGAAAGACCCTTTAAACTTTCCACACAAGCCAGGCAGGATGGTGCATCCCTTAAACTAATCCCAGTACTCTGGAGGTGGAGGCAGGCAGGTATCTGTGAGTTCCAGGCCAGCCAGTGCTGCACAGTGAGACCCTGTCTTAATTAAACAAACAAACAAACAAACAAACAAACAACTCTATACATGGGGTCTGGGGAGATAGCTCAGTGAGGATAAACATGAGAACCTGAGTTCAGATCCTGGCACACACAGAAACGTAGGGAGTGGTGGTGTGCATCTTTTAACTCCAACAATGGAAAGTGGGAAGGGACCGTTGATTCCTGGGGTCCTGATCAGCTGTGCTTGTCAGAATTGCAAACTGTGGGCGCAGTTGGAGACCGGTACGTACGTATGTACACACACACACACACACACACACACACACACACACACACACACACACAGACACACACACGCACGTGCACGCACACGCGCAAGCACGCTTTCCATAGGTTTGAAGGTAAACTTTATAGTGCTGGAATATAGCTTTGAGAATATATGGACCATCTGCACTCTGGCTACTTCTGTATCTCTGCTCTTTTTAGAAGGAACTAAGACTGAGCAGTATCAGTTAGTATACACACTCTTTCTTCTGGTACCAAGGTAAGTTCCTTCAAGGTACTCTTCCTTGGATACAGAGGCTGATCTAATCCAGGACACAGCTGGGTGTGGTGGCTCATAACTGTAATCCCAGTATCCAGAAGGCTGTGGCACTGGATCACTGCGAGCAAGAAGCCCGTCTGGGCTACAGAGGAGTTTGTGGTAAGCCCCATTTCAATACCTCCCAGATCCCAAAGAAAGTCAAACCAACCAATCAGCAAACCTCCCAAAACAAACAGCAAAAAGTCCTTCTGTGAACTTGCAGATTGCCTTGCTTGCACATGCCCTGTTAACGATCCATCCCACAACTGTGGCAGCACTGTCAGAAGTCACTAGAAAGACATCTACTCTGGCTCTCTGATCCCAGAAATGCATACTAATATGCAGTAGATGAGAGTCAGATCTCAACTCTGCACCGAGAAACACAGAAAAGATCAGATGTGAGACGGAAATGCCACGGCTGCTTTTGAGCAGTCTGTCACACTAAACTTTGCTACTGAATGCCTCAACAAAAATGTCAGCAGAAACGCTATACCTCAGGATTTTGTTATTGTTGTTTGTTTTTTAAGACAGGGTTCTCTGTGCAGCACTGTGTAGAGCAGGCTGGCCTCTAACTCAGAGATTCCCCTGCCTCTGTCACCAGAGTGGAAGGTGTGTGCCACTACAGATGGCTAATAATTAATTGGTTTTTTTGTTGTTGTTTTTAAAATTCTTTTGGCGGTTTGAGGTAAGGCGTCACTCTAGTCTAGGCTGTCACAACTCTTGCTGTGTAGTCCAGTCTGGAATTTATTTGCTTAATATTCCATCCTCCATAGTGCTGAAATGACATATATAAGCCACCACACTTCCATAGATTCCCCCTCCCCCCCCACCTTGGAGAATCCTAGTCCAGTGTTTAAATTAACACGTGGTTGAGGATGACCTTGAATTTCTGACCCCCTGCCTCTACCATCTATGTGTTGGGATTGCAGAGAGATGCCACCAAGCCCTGTTTTATGCAGTACTGGGGATTGAACCCAGGGCTTCTTACATGCCAGGTAAGCACTCTACTGACTTCATAGCTCAGGGTTTCACTAACACATATACACCAAAACTACCCTCACAGGCTACGAGTCACTAAGCAGCTTTCTGTGCCTCTGAATGAAGTTGGCTTTACTTTATTGATCACTTTATTGAGTCAATAGGGAAGTATAGGAAAGCAAAGAAATCTTCCTTTCCAACAGAAATCTAAAGAGCGATCACAGAGAATCACAGTGTTTAGCTATAGTACCAGCTCTGTAATTATTATTTGGGTGCAGTTAGAATCTACATGAAGCCATAATGCACTGTAAGTGCTACAGAAAACAACTCGCTTGCTATCTTTTTCGTATTCCCAGGGCCCCAAACAGAGACTGTCAGCAACAGGGAAAATAGAGTAAGGATTTGAAAAGTTAAGGTCATCAAATGTCTCCATGGTACAACATAAGTTGGATCAATTCTTAAATCTCTGAATTAGTACATTTTTTTACTGGACCTCTCTGGGATCATCTACATAGCAAGGTAAAAACAAGCAGAAGCCTGAAAAGAGACCAAGAATTAAGAACCAATTCTGAAGTTCCATAAAGTCCATTTCGTGTGATATTTGGTGATATTTCTTTTCAGTTCACCTTTCCATATTAGTTTAATAGCATCCATTAAGGTTCTCAATAGCATCTATAAAGGTTCCTGGGTGCTGACAGGCAGGCAGCTCAAGAGATAGGGACAGAGAGGATAATATGGAAAGGCCAAAGTCATTAATCTTCCACAAGAAGTAATTATACCCTGACTTCCGCAGGAGAGGCACTGACGGAGAAGACTGTTCAAGGTGGCAGTGTAGTTGGGGATAGAAAATGTTCTAAAGAAGAAATATTTGGGACAGACTTCCTTCCTTTTCCCCTTCACAATGTCAATCTCATACCTTCATGCTCCAGGCAGAAAGGAGGTCAGTGGTTAAGAGCATGTCTGTCTCTTACAGAGGACCTGTTCAGTTCCCAGCAACCGTATCAGTGGCTCAATGGCCTTAGCTCTAGCTACAAGGAATATGATGTCTCTGCAGACTCTTGCACTCTGGCCTAGACATTCACATATACACATAACTAAAAATTAAACATTTGCCGGGCAGTGGTGGCGTATGCCTTTAATCCCAGCACTTGGGAGGCAGAGGCAGGCGGATTTCTGAGTTCGAGGCCAGCCTGGTCTACAGAGTGAGTTCCAGGACAGCCAGGGCTACACAGAGAAACCCTGTCTTGAAAGAAAAAAAAAAAAAAAAAACAAACCAAACCAAAAAAACAAAAAACAAAACAACCCCCACCCCCAAATTAAACATTTAAAAAAGGCAGAAAGTTATTTATACTGGCAACAGCAGTAACCATAAGAAAACTATTTCTTTTAAAATTCAAACAAGAAAGGATAGATGCTTAGATTTATTCACAATAATCAGATAAGACCGTATAGAAAGTAGAATGTCAAAGCTGCATATAACGGTGCAGACTTGTAACGTCACTACCTGGGAGGCAGAGGCAAGAGGATCCGAGCTCAAGGTTACAAGTTGTCCTGTGCAAGCTCCAGCCGACCTCTGCTGACTGCTGAGACCCCTGACAGAGGGAAGGAGTCACAGTCTCTGAATGTTCATTTCTTTGGCAAAATTACCAAGGATAGACAAGACTTATCAGAAACTAGAGTCATCATCTAAGATACACTTTAAAATGAGGCTTTAACTCTGAGACGTCATTTTTTTTTATTATGTAGCCTTTTTCCTTTTATTGAAAATATTTTTCATACAATATACTCTAATTAGTTTCTTCTCTCCCCTTCAGCTTTCCTATCTACAAATTGTCTGCCACACCTTGTCGTAAAAGTGACATCATTTTCTACAGGAAACTTTCTTGCTCTTGGCATTTAAGCGTAAAGTACAGGTCTAAAACTTCAAGTGGTATGACAGCTATTGTATAGAATGGGTTAAATTTTTTTTTTTTAAAGACAGGGTCTCACTATCTAGCTCTGGCTGGCCTCAAATTCACAATATAGACTACACTGGGCTCCAACCTGAGCTGAGCCTCTTCAAGCTGCGTCTTCCTAGTGCTATGATTACACAGTAGTTCTACCACGTCCTGTTTCTCAAACTTCTCATCAGCAAGGTTTTCTGAGTCTCTATGTACCTTCTACACACCAGACCCTTGAGATGGCTCAGCAGGTAAAGGTACTCGCCGCCAAGCTTGATGACTTGTGTTTAATGCTCCCGGATCTACATGGTGGAGGGAGTAAGATCAACGCCCTTAAGTTGTCCGCTGACCACTGCCACACACGTGCCATGGCTCTTTTCCCACACAGACATGCAGTAAATACAATGCAATGCTTTTTTGAGACAAAATTTCATGTAGCACAAATTATATATAATTGTTGTAGTGGTTTGAATGAGAATGTCCCCATAGGCTCAGGCATTTAAACACTTATAGTGGCACCCAGGTAGTGGCACTGTGTTTTGGAGGGGTTATGAAGTGTGACACTGCTGTAGGAAATATGTCACTGGGGTAGACTCTGAGGGTCCATAGTCTCATTCCACTTCCACTTTGCTCTCTCTGCTCTGTGCTTGTGGCTGAGATACAGGCCCTCCTCCTGCTGCCTTGTCTGCCTCTGTGACACGACAGACATTTTCTTCTCTGGAGCCATAAACCCCCCCCCCCCCCCCAAAAAAAAAAAAACTTCTTATATAAGATACTTTGGTCATGGTATTTTTATCATAAGTAACAGAAAAATTATCTTAACATAAAAGCCAGACTGGTGGGAATCTCAGCTGCATTGACAGCTGGGTGGTCACAGGCACCACACCCGCCTTCCTTCCTTAGAGATACTCAGCTGCTCTTTTAATGTTGCCCAGGCTGAGTTCTTGGGCTCAATCCTCTTGTCTCACTCCTCCAAGGAGCTGGGACTACTGGCACGCTTTGCTACATAGTGTTTCCTCTATGAAACATCAAAAACACCTGTATTTCATCATCATGTCATCATGTCTTGATTATCTGAAGATAAAATGTTTTGTCGATGGCACTAGTATACACAATTAAAATTTACTACCCAACTTCATCATCATCACCATCACCACCACCATCATCATCATCATCATCACCATCACCATCATCATCATCATCATCATCACCATCATCATCACCATCATCATCACCATCATCATCATCACCATCATCATCATCACCATCACCATCATCATCACCATCATCATCATCATCATCACCATCATCATCACCATCATCATCATCATCATCACCATCATCATCATCATCATCATCACCATCACCATCACCACCATCACCATCATCATCATCATCATCACCATCATCATCATCATCATCAACAACAACAACAACAACAGTGTCTTGTTTAGCACAACTTTCTATTGCTCTCGTGGCACTAGGAACTCTCTTTTAGACATCCAGTGCTTACAGAGCATCTGCAATGTTTATAGTGGTTTGTTTTTAACCATAGTTCTTTTCCTTCTTTCTTTTTAAATTGCATTTGTTTGTTTATTGTGTGGAGGACGACATGTGTTTGTCACACTGTGTGGAGGTCAGAGACCAACTTGCAGGAGTCAGTTTTCTCCTTCCATCTTGTGGGTCTCTAGGAATTGAATTTAAGTGGTCAGGCTTGACAGTGAATGCCTTTACGCAGTAAGCCAACTTGCAGGCTCTTTGACACACTCTCTCTCTCTCTCTCTCTCTCTCTCTCTCTCTCTCTCTCTCTGTGTGTGTGTGTGTGTGTGTGTGTGTGTGTGTACGCACATACGTACACACGTTTGTATCTATTTACCTTTTTGTCTTGTTCTTTTTGAGACAGGGTTTTTCTGTGTAGCCCTGGCTGACTTGTTCTGTAAGCCAGGCTGTCCTTAGAGACCTGCCTGACTCTGCCTCCTGAGTGCTAGAACTAAAGGTGTGTGCCACCACCGCCTTTTCTTTTTGCATCTGTAGGACTGGCTATTAAACCTAGGGCACTGTACTTTCTAGGTAAGCCTTCAGCTCAACTCCAAGGGACAAATTCAACAAAAAGATTAGGAAAATTAGGTTATTTTTGGTTGTATGTAACACCAAACAAAAGGCCTCCGAGGAAGCGACAGCCATTTGTTAGAAGAATTGGAGAGAATGGTGGAGAAGTGTACCAGGGTAAAGAGTCAATGCAAAACAATAATCAGGAAAGTGGCTCGGTCCACTATTCTTTAAAGCGTTTACTGCGCCAGGGCTGGACACCTAGCAGCGTGCACTTCACCTCGGGCTTGGTTTTCATTAGAGAGATTTTTTCTTCTTCTTCTTCTTCTTCTTCTTCTTCTTCTTCTTCTTCTTCTTCTTCTTCTTCTTCTTCTTCTTCTTCTTCTTCTTCTTCTTCCTCTTCCTCTTCCTCCTCCTCCTCCTCCTCCTCCTCCTCCTCCTCCTCCTCCTCCTCCTCCTCTTCCTCCTCCTCCTCCTCCTCTTCCTCCTCCTTTTTTTTACTGTGTTAAGAAGATGAATCAAAGGGAAGGATACTAACTAAAAACAAGGCCACCACAACACTCCAAGGAAGAGACGATAACCTGGCCTCAGGCAGATTAATGAAAAACTAGATTATAGGTAAGAAACTGTTTTTAAGTTTCTAGTGTTATTATCACAAACAGGATGTACAATGAGACAAAGTCGCACTGATGACAAATTTGTTACCAGGACAAAAATCAACAAACAAATGTGGGCGCTGGATGTGTAAGCCAGGAACTTCAGACACAAGTCAGACAGCAGGTACTAGACACCACACCACACTAGCCGGGGCGAGACAGTCGCAGATATTAACTGCACACAGAACAGGTCTCAGGGACGAGAACAGCCAATATTCAAAGGAATGAATCCAGAAAGAAAAGACCACAGGAACTTTGAAGCTGACAGTAATCACGGTGACTAACGTGAAGTTTTCTGCTTATTATATGCGTATGCCAAGCCCCTGGGAAAGCTTTTCACAAACATTTCATTTACTCCTTAAAACCCACAGTGGTTACTTTTAGCAGCTGCCTTTCCTTTTCTTGAAAGGCAGTGTGGCCTCAAATTCACAATGCAGCTGAAGATAACTTCTAACTTCTAATCCTTGTGCCTCCACCTCCTGAGTGCAGGGACCACAGGTGTGTGCCACCATGTCGGTCTATGTGGTGCCGGATACTGAACCTAGTGTCAGGTGCACGCTAGGCAAGGAGTCTGCCTTTAAACATGAACATACTGGGCCACATGGAGGGAGGAGAGACATGAACTCAGAGTTGTTGGGTGGCGTAAACAGTTGCTAACGGTTTGGTTCCTTTGCCACTATTGGACAGTGGTGGTGCAAACCTTGGCGTGGGCTTTAATGGGAGCTCTTCAGGTCACTGGGAATTATGCTTTCAAAGGTAATTTCTTGTTTTCTGTTTTCCACTTTTGGATCACTTGAGCAGATACCCTCTGCTACACCCTCTCCACCAGATGTATTGTCCCACCAGAGGCTCAAAATCAACTAGGTCGAGTGATCATGAACAGAAAGACCTAAGGCAATGTCCCAAAGCAAACTTCCTAAGGTGTGTGTTTTCCTTTTCTTGGGTATGTTACATCAGGAGAAAACCGAATAACACAGGAAGTAATCAAAAAACCAAGAGATTCAAATGCACACAATTTGATTCTAGAACCCAGGAATTAAAACAGACAAACCAAAAGCTGATGGGCATCACAGGAGCTCAGAGAAAACCGGGCTTAAAGAGGAAAGTGGAAGCTGGCAGCCTGGCTCTCAGGATGTACCTCCCAGCTGCATGAAGAAGCCCTGAGTGAGCTTCCTAGAACCATGAAGAGGAATGGGCAGAGAAAAGTGGAAGAAAAGGAAAAAGAGGAAGAAGAAAAGAAAAATGATAAAAGCAGCAGTAAGAAAATGGGCCCGTGTTAAGCAGAGAGGTTCTAGTTGTACAAGTTAAGTCCCTAAAGCCAACTACACCAGGTAAAGAAAAGCATGATGAGGTGTAAGGGACACTAGACGTTTCCTCGGAATGTCCCTGTGAAATAGATGACAGCACTGACGGAAAACAGAAAGTTAAACAAGATGCGTGGTAGGGACTAGAGAGATGGTTAAAAGTACTTGTTAGCTGGGCAGTGGTGGCACATGCCTTTAATCCCAGCACTTGGGAGGCAGAGGCAGGCGGATTTCTGAGTTCGAGGCCAGCGTGGCCTACAGAGTGAGTTCCAGGACAGCCAGGACTACACAGAGAAACCCTGTCTGGAAAAACCTAAATAAATAAACAAACAAACTTCTTGCTTTTCCAGAGGAAAATTCAGTTCGCAGCAGACACACTGTATGGCTTACAACTGCCTCAAGCTCCATCTTTGGGGAAACCAATGTCCTCTTCTGACCTACATAGACACACACACACAGACACAGACACACACAGACACACACACACACACAGACACACACAGACACACGTCAAGAAATGAAATGCAAATAAACAGTTATTAAATAACAAGGCCAAGGATGTCTTAATTCTGAAGCATAGTCTCTTTTGCTATACCATGTTCTACAGAAGCCTAGACTGCAGAGGAAGGAAAATGTCACAGCTAGGAGTCTACTTCTGATCAATGTTAGCTTTACGGCCTACACATCTGAAAATGTGGACAACTGCCTGTCTGTAGTTTTCTGGTGCTGTTCCACTGACAGACCACTGAATTTGAATACAAATTCTATAGTCTCTGATTACTTTGGACTTAAAAGACTTCAATTCAATCAAAACTTTAAGTGTTCTGTCCAAGAGGGTGCTTGCTATTCAGTGCTCTAGTAAAGCAGATCAGTCTTGTTGTTTAAAAAATTAAGACAGGTGTGTTGGTACATGACTGTAACCCCAACACTCGTGAAGCAAAAGGGTATCAGGGCTCAAGGTCCTTCTCTCACAGTGAGTCTCAGGTCAGACTCAACTGTTACATGAAACCCAGTGTCAAACACAAATGAAACTAAAATGGATAAACCACCACCATCACTGCCACTACCCAACAAAATGAGGCATGATGGGGCATGCCTGCAAACTCAGCACTTAGAAGGCAGAGAGAGGCAGCTCTGGGTTCAAGGCAAATGGGCCACACAGAGATCTTGTTAGAAAACCTCCATCTGTGAGATGACTGGACAAGCACACAGGTTTATGATATACAGATCATTTCAACGCTGTTTCATTGATTTATCTGGCAGTCACATGTAGCTCAAGCTGCCCTAGAACTCTATATATAGACAAGGTGACTCTGATTCTCCCGCCTCCAACCTTCCAGGTGAGCAATTACAGGATGTGCCCCAATGCCCGTCTTTTCAATGTTTTTTTTTTTTTTTTTTTTTTTTTTTTTTTTTTTTAAAGCCGAAAAGAAACAAAACAAATTTAGAAACAACCAGAGTGTTCATCAAAGAAGAATCTCTACTGTTAAGGACAGGTAACCAGAACCTATTGCTTTCCAATGACTAAAAAGATGAAAGGTCATAGCACAGTGTGGAACAGCCCAGCGAGCATAATAATTCTCAAACAATCACCCGAGTGGAGATTTGGAAGGAGGCTCTAGTTCATTTTGAGTAATGAGATTCTAGATGACTTTAGCTTATGTTTTTTGAGGATGTTTTTATTACATTCGAAATTTATTATTCTTGCTTTAAATTTATTTGAGAGAAAAGGGAAGTTTATATACACATTTCATTACCATAAAAGGTGCTGAGTTAATACGACATGTGCAGGTAGGAAAAGTAAGAAGACTGAACATACTGCCAGGTGAAGTGGACATGCCCCTGATCCCAGCACTCAGCAGACAGAGGCAGGACAGCGCACTTCACACAGGGAGACCCACACTCGCCAGGGTTACATAGTGAGACCTCAGGGAGGGTGGGATGGCGGTGCACAGGTCAGAGAATAAAATAGCTACTGTATGCTTGCTGGGTGTCTGGCTCAGAACAGCTGGCTAGCAGGAGTATCTCAGTGGTCTTTGTGTTTGTTAGTTGAAACAGGGTTTCTTCTACATTGCCCTGAGAGTAACTAACCCACTATGTAGACCAGGTTGGCCTCAAATCCACAGAGCTCTGCATGCATCTGCCTCCCACATGCTGGGATTAAATGTGCCACTATGCCTGGCTTCAGGAGTCTTCCAAAGTCATGTATGTATCGATACTACTATTGCTATTATTATTACTGTTATCCCCATATATGTGTATATATGTGGGCATATAGGGGGATCAAAGAATCAGCTACCACGGGAGTGACATTAGGACAGCCAGATGGTATCTCTGAAGAGGTGTATTTAAACGGAGACCCAGGATGGGAAGGTGCCAGTCATGTGAAGAACCTGAGTAACAACAGGCCCAGAGAACAGCAGATACAAACCTCTCAGGCAGGACAAACCTTAGCATATCTCCCAAGGATAACTTGCATTAAGTCTGATTCCAATAGGCATGTTTCACAAATATGCAGATACACAAGGTCTTTATTGAGAAATAAACAGTAATCTCAAATTCCTCTCTGTGGCAACCAGAATTCTGCCTGGAACAGAGCCAGAAAAAGCCATGTTTCTAGCACTTCTGAGCAAACTGTGGCTTCTGTTTATCAAATTAAAATGCAAAGCAGCTCATTCCGGTGTCACTAGGAACTGTCAGGAAGGGATTACGGTTCCCACCCCAAGGATGCAGGTCAGCTACACAATGCCCATCTTCCAGTACCGAGGAGGAGGAGAAAGATTAGGCCTGCTTCCAAATAGCAGGCCTGCCTGCTTGTTACCGTGGTAACCTCCTTTCCCTGAGCTGCTCTCATTTGTCTCTCTCTGCCTGACCTTCATGTTGCTCTGACAGTCCTGAGGAGGGAAAGGTGTCTGCCTGCCAGCTAAGCACTCAGACTGAGGGCACGGAGCGAGAACAAGAGGCAGTCAGGTTCCCTTTCATTCTCGACTCCAAACTGTGACCTCAGAGAAAGATTCCTGGTGGTTCTTGTCATTCCATCCCTCCTCCCTGCTCTCAGGAGCACTCCACTTCTCTGATATATCCTTTTAGTGTGAAGAATCCGAGTCAGAGTCAAGTAGGAGGGTGACAAGCCATAGAGAAGAGAAAAAAACGAGGCAGGACAAGCTGGACTGTAGATAATAAAATATTAACTCAAGCTGCCTGACACACAGCGGCATCACAGGTAAGCACAGCCGCTGCTCTCCTCTCTCCAAGACTCATGCTAAGTGCTTTGTCACAAGGGAGATGGGAGCCCCGAACCTTAGTGCTTCCTACTGTTTTTCAAGATACGGATATACAGAGTTTGGCCACTGATCAAACAATGATTGAGTTCTTTCCCTGGAAAGCTTTTATATTATGCACTGAACACAGAGAGGTAAATGGAAAAGACCAGCAGATGCACAGAAATAGAAATGACCGGAGCTAGAAACCTGCCCCACCTCTGAGACTCCAGGACTCAAGAGGATGACGCAGGAGAACGCTGAGTTTCAAGACAGCTGGGACTATACATTAAATCATACAACCCCCCAAAGATGGAACTGGGGGGAGCATGCTTTTGAGGATACAGGGCATGTGGATAATAAAATCAACTACCACGGGAGTGACATTAAGACAGCCAGATGGTATCTCTGAAGAGGTGTATTTAAACGGAGACCCAGGATGGGAAGGTGCCAGTCATGTGAGGAACCTGAGTAACAACAGGCCCAGAGAACAGCAGATACAAACCTCTCAGGCAGGACATATTCTACTTCCTATCAGAAATATCCAGGGGAAGATGCATCTGCTGATTCTTAGGAGGCACAGAGAGTGGACAACATTACAGTATTAACCAGAGTGGTTACGCCTCTATAATCCTAGTGTCTGGGACACTAAGGAAAGGAGAACTACAAGTTCCAGGCTTGAGTTACCGTGTGTGTGTGTGTGTGTGTGTGTGTGTGTGTGTGTGTGTGTGTGTGTGTGTGTGTGTAAAACAGGAATGGTAAGATGGACCTAAATATTTAATACACAATACTAGGGTCAAATTTCTACTAACTGTCATTCCAAAACACACAGTGTTTAAGAGCAGGGCTGGGCTGGGGAGGCGGCTCGGTGGCTGAGGTACTCGCTGCATAAGCCCGATGACCTTAGGTTAGACCTCTAAAAGCCATGATAAGGCTGGACAGTGTTGGGTAAACAGCTGTGAAACCAGCACGTCTCTCTAAATGATGGAAGGCTGAAATAGTACCACTGTGGGTCAGCTACCCTGGTTACCCAGAGAAAAAGCAGAGAGTCCTACCCTCAAAATGGAAGGTGGGGACTGACACCTGAGGCTGCCCCCGGCTCTCCACATGTGTACACCCTCCCGCTACAGAGAGTGAGCTCGTGAGCTGTGAGAGCACAAGAGAACCGGCCTAATTATTTCTCCTCTGTTCCAGGGCTCCCATTTTTTACCTGTACCTAAACCCACCACATTTTCCTCCAAATCTAAGTACGCTGGAGCTATGGGGTTAGAAGGAAAGTGGCTGGCTACCATAGGGAAGACGGCGTTGTCAGCTATGGTTATTTTTACTTAAGCAGATCTACACTGGTTCTGGATTCGTTTCCTAGGGTAACAGGATACAAAACAGACAGACAGACGGCAGGCAGGCAGGCAGGCAGGCAGGCAGGCAGGCAGGCAGGCAGGCAGGCAGACGCGCGCACACACACACACACACACACACACACACACACACACACACACACGGAGGCTCGTTTGCCTGACATGACCCCTCATCATAGATAATATTCAGTTAAGGCCCTAAAACTTGAATACTGAGCAGTCAGATCAATTGAAGTCTAGAACTCTTGGCACACACGTAGATTGATCCTTTCTCCCAACTTCCTTTCCTGAGGCAGGGTCGTGCTCAGCAGCCCCGGTTGGCCTGACACTCTCAGCAATCCTCCTGTTACAGCCTGCTGAGCGTTGGGATTATGGATGTGAACCAACAGCTCTGCAGGACTTGGTATTTTTAATCAGTAAGTATTTGACAGCTAGGAAGGACTTACGTTTGTAAGTTAAATGGGGGCATATGCAGTCTTTTCTTTCCCTCCCCAACTTCTTCGAGATCAGCCCGAACTTAGCTCTTCTGATTTCTAGCAAACAAGAAGCATGCATGCCCCAGATCACTGTTTGTTTCTCATTAAAAAAAAAAAAAAAATTAAAAGTTTGACACAGGGTCCTACTAAGTTGCTCAGGCTAGGCTTGAACTTGTGACATTCCTACCTGGCTTCTAGAATAGCTAGGATAACAGGCTTGCAATGAGGCTTGACAGACCACACCTAATTTTATACCAGCACCCATTAGTTTTTGCCGTCACTTGTCTGTGACACTTCACTGTGAGTACGGAAAAGCTTTCTGAAAGGATGGCCTTTCATGCCAAATCAACAAGGTATGAATCTAGTTCCAATATGAATTAAAAAAAAAACATTTTAATTTTATTTTTAAATTTAACCCTGTAGAAAGGAAAATCTCACATAAAACCATGTTCTTGAAATGTGGTATTTTAGAAAAGAGTGCAGGGAATGACCTGATTGATACCAAAAGAAACTTTAGATGAAGTGATGATCATGGGGAAAAAATGACTTTGAAGCCTGTGTTCAGATATTTTGCTGTCTTCTTCTAAGAAAGTCATTTAATTTCTTTATGCCTGGTGTCTTCATTAAGATGAAAACCACACTGGTACATATTATAAGAATTAAATGAAATATATAAAAAGCATTTAGCTCTGTTGCTTGGCACATAAATCAGGTATCAGCACCAATTCAGGCTACAGGTTAGGTATTCGGATTAATTAATTTTTGTGTTTTTGAAACAGAGTTTCCTGCCTCAGCCTCCTTAGTGGTTGGGATTTCAACTTAACTTGAACTGGCTTAATATTGTAATAAATTCTAACCTTGTCTATATTCAAATGTGTGTAAGTGTTGGACACAGCTAGTAGTGGTTCTATTAACTTGGGCTTCATTACAAATGTATCTATCAAAGTAAGAGCGTCTACATTCAGACAAGCATTTTTAGTACAAAAACCAAACACTGAGAACGAGGCACCTTTCTGAAATTCTATGACTAGGATACGTAATCAATGACTTTGGGCTATCTCAGGCTTAAGAGTGAAAACATGATAGCTGCTGAAAGAGCACATACTTTGAACTCCAGAGAGAGGTTTTAATGTTTTGCATGTGTTCTAGTCACTTTTACGGCTGTGATAAAGCGCTATGACCTAAAGCAACTTAGGGAGGAAAGGGTTTACTCGGCCTCCACGTTCAGGCCCAGCACTGAGGTCCAAGGAAGGAGATGGGAGCAGAAAGGACACAGAAACGCCGCTCATCTGTCGCCTGCAGACTCTTGCTTTGCTGGCCGCCTTAAACGTGCTAGGGCCAGCTGTCCAGAGAGTGGTGGTGCCCAGAGTGGGCTGAGCCCCACATAAATGAACAATCCCCTCTCACAGACGTGCCACATGCCAATCTGACCTAGATCCTCAGTCATGACTTTTCTCTCAGATGACTATAGGTTGTGTCAAGTTGCCAATTAAATTAACTAGGACAGTACAATTGGAAATTTCTGATAGGAATATAAAGTGGTGCACCTCAGAAAGTTAAAAACCACAGTTATTACATGACATATCAATTCTACCCCCAGGAATGTACTTAGGGGAACTAAAGATACGGCCACACAAAGACTTGTATGTGTTCATAGCAGTATTATTTGTCATAGTCGAAAAGTCTGCAAAGTAATGAATCGATACAGAACACGAATCCAGCAATAAAAAGAAAACAGTGTAGTCACCCCTCCAAATCTGTGGGAGATTAATTACAGTCATTCCTATAAAAATCCAAAGAGGTTAAATCTTTTATATAAAAAGTATGTGAGTGTATGTGTGTTTGTGTGTGTGTGTGTGCATGTGTGTGTATATGTGTGTATTTGTGTATGTGTGTGCATGTGTGTGTTTGTGTGTGAGTGCATGTGTGTTTGTGTGTGTGTATGTGTGTGCATGTGTGTGTTTGTGTGTGAGTGCATGTGTGTGTGTGTGCATGTGTGTGTATATGTGTGTATTTGTGTATGTGTGTGCATGTGTTTGTGTGTGCATGTGTGTGTTTGTGTGTGAGTGCATGTGTGTTTGTGTGTGTGTGTATGTGTGTTTGTGTGTGTGCATGTGTGTGTTTGTGTGTGAGTGCTTAAGTCCCTCCATATACCATTTTGTTTCATTTGAGACAGTGTCTCATTGTAGCCCTGGTAGGCCTGAAACTCATATAGACCAGGCTGGTCTCAAAGTTACAACAATCTTCCTGCAACTGCCTCCCAAGCTCTGGGATTACAAGTGTGCCTGGACCCTCCCATTTACTTCAAATCACTAGTAAAATCAAATATAACACTTATATACCACTTCATATGCATGAACTCATCAGGATGACCTGGTATATGACAATTCAAATGTTTTGTTCTTTTTTTTTTTTTGTTTTTCGAGACAGGGTTTCTCTGTATAGCCCTGGCTGTCCTGGAACTCACTCTGTAGACCAGGCTGGCCTCGAACTCAGAGATCCACCTGCCTCTGCCTCCCAAGTGCTGGGATTAAAGGCATGCGCCACCACTGCCCGGCCTGTTTGTTCATTTTTAATTTCTGCAGTTTCCACCCAAATATTCTTGGACTTTGGGTCGTTAGATCCACACAAATATGGAGATTTGAATGTACTGATACAGGCTCTCATGTGGATAAGCCATGAAAACATCAGATGCTATAGGTCAGGTATGTTGGCACATGTGTGTAATCTAGCACTCCGGAGTCAGGAATGAAAATTGGGAGTTTCAGACGGGGGGTGCGGGTGTTGGAGAAATGGCTCCACAATTCTAAGCACAATGTGGGTGCTGAGCATTAAACTCTAGTCCTCGGCAGGAGCAGCACAGACTCTACTCCCGTCAGCTCGCTGGTCTCCAAAACAAGAAGAAATTATAGTCTCAAATTAATAAAAACAGACAGTTCAATGCAGTTAACATGAAATAGAAACATGAACTCTTCAGACATAAATAAAAAGGCAGGAACGGAGGTGATTTGAGTCCACTGACGACACATGAGCGACACTCGCCATAGGCACACACATTCATTCTCTATTGTCACCTGAATAGATCACCTAAGGTCTGATAGCTTAAAGTCACGTGAACTTATTAACGTGTAGTTCTGGAGCTCAGAAACCTGAAAGGGGCTGGGAATGTGGCTCACTTAGTATATGCCTGCCTAGCATGCCTGCAAACCCCAACCTGAGAAGTGCTGTTAGGGGGATCACAAGTTTAAGGTTACCTTCAGCCTCACAGTGAGGAGGCGGGCTACAGAACACCCAGACGCAAGCAAACAAAAACCAAATGAAACAACGACAAAATGAAGTCTGAAATGGTTGTTAACAGACTAGAATCTGTTCCTTTATCTTCCTGTTTGAGATTAGTGGTAAGTCAGGTGCACGGCTTTCATCCCGCGGGTGAGGAAGATCTCTGTGAGGGGCCGACAGAGAGGGCCAGGCCAGCCTGGACTCACAATGAGACCCTTTCTCAAAATCAACAAAAGATTTGTTTTCACTTTGTTTTTATGGGTGTTTTGCCTGTATGTATGTTTGTGCACTACATGTGTGCCTAGTGCCCACAGAGGCCTGAAGAGGGCGCTAGAGTCCCCAGACTCTATGCTAACACAGAGTTGTTAACAGCCATTTGGGTGCTGGGATTTGAGCCTGGTCTTCTGCTAGAACAATCAGACCTTTGAACCGGTGAGTTCTCTATCTCTAGCCCAAGAATTTGTTTTCTTGCTTTCCAGTTTCAAGAAATAATCTGGTGTGTGTGTGTCTGTGTGTGTGTGTGTTTGCCTGTGTAGGAGAGAGGACAGACAGACAGACAGTGAAACCTGCTGAGATATATCCCCAATTCTAAAATCTGGATTCTTATTTTCCACAGAAACCCTTGGATTTGGTTCTGACTCTTCTTCATGTTGAGGCCGTCATTCATGTTGTTTCCCACGTAAAAATGAAAAGCATTTTCTAAATCACCAATCAAAGCAAGTCAAGCAGGAATCACTTCCATACTGTGCTGCCAAATACAAGCCCCATTAAAACAGTGAACAGCACTTGAAGGCATAGGGGTTTGGTGAAATGATTGGTGTCAAGAGAACTGTAACTCTGCAAGCTGCTGCTTTTAGAGAAATTCACTTAACGGCAGCCATGGGTGCGCCCCCTCCTCGACATCAAGACTCAGATGCTCACCCAGCCCTAGCAGGAAGATGAAGACCTTGGAGAGAGGACGCTGACGGCAGACCACAGGAAGATGAAGACCTTGGAGAGAGGACGCTGACGGCAGACCACAGCGCTGCAGACACAACTTGCTTTAATTGCACCAACAACTGCTAAGCAGTTAGTGAAAGAGGAAGAGAAAGAGGAAGAGAAAGAGAAAGAGAAAGGCAGCTTTAGGGCAAAGAGGGAAGGAACACGCAACCATGTGGAAAGTCACCATCCTTGACTTGAGGAGAGTGGGTTACTCATGACAGATTCATTGTGTCAAAACCTTGCACCTGAGTCCCCAGGCCCCTCTTTCTGGGCAGGAACAGTGAGGGACAGTCTGGTCTCCCCCTTGTCTTTATGGTTTTTATCTCTCATTTTCTTCCCTGTGGCCACAAACTAAGGGAGGTGGGGGGGTGGGGGGGGAAGAAAGTCACAGATCAAGTGGGCGATGTAGCTCTTGGGTCCCTTGGGCAGAGTCTGTGCTTGCCCAATCCTGGAATATGAGCACCCATAAATACTGACTCATCAGAAGCGTGCATGTACTGGGCCTGGGAGTGGTGACATGAGACTTCTATTAATCAGCTTCTGCAGGTGCCTTCTCCAAGTTGTATCCTTATTTTTTTTATCATAGACAAGAGAGGCAATACAGTTAAAATCTGCCAACAGAAACCCGAGAAAATCAATTCTCAAGTGTGACTTTGGGTGAAAAAAAAAACATCAGCGGGAAAGGAGGTAAATCACCAAATCACCCTCAGCCAGCGTGACTGGGAGTGACAGCAGTCAGTATTCACTGCTGGTCTTTGTGACAGAGCACAGAAGTCAATGAGAGGAATAGTTTTATCCACAAGTCCCGAAGAAAGACACACATCCACGTATCCTTATTTCTCCACATTCGCCGTAAAACCACAAGCCAAGAAGAGTCCCGGACTTTCTATGATGACCTAGATTTTAAAAACAGTCTGCTGGGCCAGGTGTGGTAGTGCCTGCCTGTAACCTGAGCACCCAGGAGCTCGGTGAGCCTCACACCAGCTTGAGGTGTATAAAACTGTCTCACAAAACCCCAATGGTAATGAAGAAATCTAACGGTCATTTTATATATGAGTTACCCTAAAGCCCCAGCACAGTGCTGTCTAGCAACTGGTAATGCAACACACACAGGCAAAATTAAATGACAGACAGAGAAGCCTGGAGGATAAAGAGCCGAGTAAGAGTTGGGGCAGAGTTAAAGGGAAGGGATGCCAACGGAGTATATCAAGAGCAAAAGGCCGTGATAGAGTCGAACACGGTGTCCCCACCTCTGGGAATCCTTCCCTGAATGCTTACATTACAAATTACACACCCAGGACTGGAGAGACGCCTTAGCTGTCAAAGGCTGGGCTCACAATAAAAACCAATCATATGCCTACATTAGCCTTTTCAGACCTCATCTCTGTCTTAGTTTCTCCATAACATTTGTCATTTCTAACACTACATGTAACTGCTAATTTTTATTACTTATTTATATTATGTATCTATTTAGACAGAGTGTGTGTACAAGTCACGGGAGGTCAGAAGACAGCTTGCAGGCTCTTTCCCTTTTGTTGGTTCTGGAGACTGAACTTACAGGCTAAGCCGTAAGTGCCCTCGCCCACCCACTAAGCCAGCTCTCTGGCCCCATGTGATTTATTCTATACCAAACTGCGTATTTACTGTACTCACATCTTGTTCACAGAATGGGATATACATTCAACGAGGCTGAAGCCAAGGCCTTTCATAGGTCCATGAGGCTTCTTTCAGCAATTTAAAAAAGTCTGCATTCCATGGAGTTGGCTCCATACGAACAGGCAGCTCATCAGGAAAGCCTGAATTACAGCTTCCTCTACCTCTCATTATACAAGAGATCACTGAACAACCACCATCTAACAGTCTTGAATGCATTCAGAGAACCTAGAACAGTGGTAACACAGGACAGGCACTGGTAAGTATTTGCAGAATGAGAGTAAATTAGAGGGAAGGCAGACAACCAGACCTACTAAAATCTAAGGTGTTTGACTGGCTTTTCCTTTGCATAAACAGCAGTGCCATGGAATACTTTTCACTAAAACTTTTGTTGGGGGATGGGGGGAGCAGGGACAGTAGAACAAACAGGGTTTCTCTAAAGTAGCCTTGGCTGTCCTGGAACTCGAGATGTAGACCAGGCTGGCCTTAACTCAAGGCAATGCCTCCCACTGGCTGGTATTAGTAAGTTGTGCAAACAATTCTGCAGTACAGTAAGTTATCACCCAAATTCGTAATTCAATACTTTTGGAGTGTGCTTCACAGACCTGCCTTTTGCCTACTTCAGTCTTGTCTAGCTTAAATGTCACTTTCTCAAGGGACATTTGCAGCAAAACAGCTACCAACATCCCTTGGCATTTCTGACCAAACAAAGACTCAACACCACAGACCTGAATCTAGTCCAATTTCCTGGCATAACCTCTCTAGTTCAGCTCTCCCATCTGTAACAGGAATAAGAACAATACCTAACTCGTGGAATGACAGTAGCAGCTATTTTTCTTACTATGTGCCAGGTGTAAAGTAAATATGACAGAACTACTTTTTCAATCTAGGTATGAGGCAATGAATTTGCTTCTCTCAGCTTTTTGTATGTTTAAAACTGTATGTTACAAGACAAGTGGAAAAGAAGCACACGGCTTACCACAATTAGTCCACAATGTTTGGAAACTGTCTTGGTACAGCTTTCATTGACTATTCGTCTCTTCAAAGGAGGTATCAATCTACTGCTCAAAGAACCGATAATAAATCTTATTTTTAAAATCTCTACAAGGAGGCTGAAGAGACTGTCAACCATTAAGAGAAATCACTGGTTGCTATTCCAGTTTGATTTCCAGTACCCACATGTGGGTTCACAACTATCTGTAGCTACAGTCCCAGGAGAGCCAATGTCCTGGCTTGTACTACATGTATGTGGTACACAGACAAACATGTAGGTAAAAACCTACACACATTAAATGAAAATTAAAGTATTAGGTGTTAAAAATATTTATTTAAAATATATTGTTTATAAATATTTTTTCTGGGTTTGGGCTCAATGGCTAACAGCACTGGTTGCTCTTGAAAAGGACCCAGGTTTGATGATTCCCAGCACCTACCTCCCATTACCTCATTACTCTAGTTCCAGGATGCACAGACATACACTCATACATAAAATAAATGTCTAAGCAATAAATATACATCTATAAAAATTCTCACAACTCATTTAATATCTCCTTTCCAGTCCTTCATCTCTCTCTCTCTCTCTCTCTCTCTCTCTCTCTCTCTCTCTCTCTCTCTCTCTCTCTCTCATTTTTTTTTTTCCGAGACAGGGTTTCTCTGTGTAGCCCTGGCTGTCCTGGAACTCACTCTGTAGACCAGGCTGGCCTCGAACTCAGAAATCCGCCTGCCCCTGCCTCCCAAGTGCTGGGATTAAAGGTGTGTGCCACCACTGCCCGGCCCAGTCCTTCATTGCTCATGAATGTGCTCACACAGAAGATAACACACGCTTCTGAGAATTCTGATTTTTCATTCTAAGAGTCAAATTTCCCAAAGCTTAGCACTAAAGCCTTTTGTTCTGTTCTATCAGCTGTGCCAGGCTGCCTTCCTCTCAGTGTGGCCAAGGTAATACCCAAACCCCAAAGCTGATTTAAGCCTCCAGCAGAATGGGATTCCACACACCTGAGTTCTACACTCTGTGGTCTAACCTCTCTCATCAGCTCTAAAAAAGCAGTTTAGAGTTAAGTGCTGTAATCAGGCTGTCCCAAGTAAAGCTGGGAAGCCCTGCCCTGCCCCCCAACTCTCCACTAACAGCTGAAGAGCTTCCCTGTTAACCCTTTCTCCACCTCCTTTTGAATGTTCCCTTTACTCACATTTAATTGTAAGCTGTGAATCAATTAAATAAATTCTTTCTACTAAAATAGGTTCAATGAACTAGACTCCTGAGACAGCCAGAAGACATGTGTGGTGGTTCGTTCTTTCACATATGTAATTCCAGCACCTGGGAGGTAGAGGCAGGAAGAGCTAGGTTTAAGGCCAGGTTTCATTACAGGAGTCTGATGCTAGACCCTGGGCTATGTGAGAAACTCTCAAAAGAGAACAGGGACATTGGGCAGTGGTGGGACACACTTTTAATCCCAGCACTTAGGAGACAGAGGCAGGCAGATCTCTAAGTTTGAGGCCAGCCTGGTCTACAGCGAGAGTTCTGGACTACACAGAGAAACCCTGTCTTAGAAACAAAGCCACGTATTGTAAGTGGTGGTGACGTTTTCTCACGGGTGCACCAGCAGGAGCTGGAATGAGCACCAGCTCGGCATTTGAGGGCACACGAGGCCAGCGAGGTCTCCTTTGAAATCCATTCTAAGCCAAGGAAGATCAACATTGCTTATGTGTACCATGAAGACACTACGTAAAATTATGTCAACAGCATGAACTCTGAAGTGCTATGGCAAAAGCCTGAGGCCTGATGTGGCTGCTGGGGACACTGGGGCCAGGGACAGCTTGCCAGCACACTTCCCCACATGCATCCCTGCATGAGACAGTTCCTTCCCCTGCCTGGTGTGAAATTGGGGCAAGTCCTGCAAAAACCACCTAGGAAAGCCAAGGTAAGCTGGGAGGATTTGTTGGTGGCACCTGGTTGTTGCCCACTCATGTTGGGGCACGATGAATTAATTACACGCTACCTTTTATTTACAAGAGGAAAATGGCGTGATGAAAACAACTTCGGTCTTTCAGCAGAGGGACAGTGAGATGAAGAATGCACAAAGCTAAGAGCGATGGCTCTGCAGGTCTGCAGTGTCGACTAAGCTGTGTTCTGCTCCGTCAGTGCACACACACGTCCTGTTCCTATCCAAGGACCCTACGGTGCACTGAGTCACTGCCATCAATTCAGAACTAGAACAGTTGTAATAACTAAATAACTAAATAAATGAAAGAAACAGAGAGAGAGAGAGAGAGAGAGAGAGAGAGAGAGAGAGAGAGAGAGAACGAATACGGGAGCTAGTAGAGCCACACAGCTAGAATTTTTGTCTCCTACAGTTAGCGTTCTTGGCCACTTATTCAGAACATATTACAATTATACCTATTTTCAACTACCTACCTATAAAATAAACACACAAAAAATCTCAGGGCTGAGGAGATAGCTCAGTGGGTAAAACACTTGGGGTGCAGATGTGAGGAGCTGTGTCAGGTATAGTAACAAGAACCTGTAACCCCTGTGTTCACAGGACAAGATGGGAGGTGAAGATGAGAAGCTCTGGAACCTCAAAGGCCACACACACACACACACAGTCACACACAGACACACAGACAGACAGACACACACACACAGACACACACACACACAGACACAGACACACACAGACACAGACACACACACAGACACACACACACACAGACACACACACACCATACACACACACACAGACACACACACACACCACACAGACACACACCACACAGACACACACCACACAGACACATACCACACACACACACACACACACAGACACACACACAGACACACACACACACAGATACACACACACACAGATACACACAGACACACACACAGACAGACAGACAGACACACACACACACACACACACACACACACACACACACACCATACACCAGCATCACTGCCTTAAATATGACCTCTCTCAGTCATCATCATAAATTTGACATTTGGCTTACACACACACACACACACACACACACACACACGAATCAGCTAAACACACAAAACTGCCTTTTATTTCCAGTACTTTAGAAAAGTAGTCTTTAGTGACCTCAAGATGTTAACTTCTCCCTTTATAAAAATGGCCCGACAACTTGAGGAGACCAAGGAAGCTGTAGCTCCATGAGCACTGCACAATCATGACGCAAAGGGACTTTTGTAATCATCTCGAGTTAATGGGTTACACAAGCAGCTTCTCTCACCAAGACACCAGCTCTCCTTAGAGCAGAACAATTAACCACTATGAGAATATGCATTTGCTTCCTATACTAGTTTGGAATTGCTGCTACTCTCTTCTTAGATATTAGATATCACATAAGCTCGGCTTTTACATTGCACAGTCAGTATTCTGTCTCCCTCTGGACATAGATACACAGACAGACACAGACTTGTACCCAAACATACACTATCTGCTTGTGATGGTCAAGTTTTGGTAGGTTCTGCTTATCAACGGAAAACTCCGGTTACAGTTGAATTATGCTTTTTCTTACATTACCGCCGAGAGACAGAGCCTGTGAAACTGACTCCTCCTTGCCTAGCATCGTGAGTGAAATTTGAGAATTTAATCTAATATCTAGACTTAGCTCAGGCAGGAACTTCAAGAACTGGGTGTGGCTGTATTCTAAGTGTTTAGGAGTAGAATCTGAATCTCCTGTGGGTGTCACATTTATGTTAATGATGGCATCACATTAAATGGCAGAAGCAGCCAAGCCAAGCATGGTGGTAAGATGAGCAATGGCGAAATCGCACAGTTCTGGGTGAGACGGGTGAGGCTTTCACCCCTTCTCTAGTTTTAGGTTCTTGAAGATGTCAAAGTCTCTTTGAATGTATGTGTGAATGTTGATATGAAGTCCTCAGTACAGGGATTGTAAGCATTGAAACAACACCCAGCCTTTCCACTTCTGGAGCAAGACCTGGTTCTCCTTAGGCCTTTACCACATGAGCTGGTTCCCTTCCTCTGTTCTAAACAGTTTCTGTCTGTTGTTCTCACTTCTAAATGGTTCCTGCATATGAAGGGCACTAAGGAGGAGCAACTGGGCTAAGGGACCAACTGAGGCAGGGAAAAGAGGCCCTGTGGACTGTGCCTGGATGGTGACCGCAGAGAAGATCAACTAAACCATCAGCCAGTCAGGTATGTAGGGCCGGTAACCTCTGGTTAAATTATTTCTGTTCAGTGCTAAGGGCGAAGCTCAGCTGGCAAGTGCTGTCCCGAAAGAATCCTAGGTTCAATCCCCAGCAGGCTTAAACTGGGCATGGCGAGGCAGGCTTGGAACCCTAGCACTTGTGAGGTAAAAAGCAGAGTTTTTATTAGTGAGTTGTTAGGGGACTTAATAAAGCATCAGTGACAGTGGCCTACACTCATTTTCCAGTGTAAGCTCACAGGTTCATACAAAGCCAAAAAAATCCCATGAAAAAAAAAATAATGACGTTTAGTACTTAAAGTGCACACTCTGTAGACTTTAGCCATCTGTGTCCTACTCTTTGTTACTCTAAATTAGTAGATTAAAAAGTTCTAAACTTGCCGGGCGGTGGTGGCGCACGCCTTTGATCCCAGCACTTGGGAGGCAGAGGCAGGCGGATTTCTGAGTTTGAGGCCAGCCTGGTCTACAGAGTGAGTTCCAGGACAGCCAGGACTACACAGAGAAACCCTGTCTTGAAAAACCAAACCAAACCAAACCAAACCAAACCAAACCAAACCAAACCAAACCTAACCTAACCAAACCTAACCAAACCAAAAAGTCCTAAACTACATATGGTGATTTATGTTTGTTAAGGTTCTGAGGCAGAAGGATTACTGTTGAGTTTGAGCTTGGACTACAGTGAGATCCTATTTCAAAAGAAAAAAAACTCAATTTCTTCTTTATAAACATCTTTCTCTCTCTTTTTAGGTGTGTACAGATGCTCTGCCTGTATGTCTGTCTGTGCACCAAGTGTCTGCCTGGTGGCTGTAAAGGCCAGAAGAGAACCTCAGATGTGCTGGGACTCAAACCTGGATCCTCTGGAAGAATAGGTAGGCAGTGCTCTGAGAACCGACTCCACCCCACCATCATCTCTTTTTATCCCTTTTCCCTGGCATCCCACTGCAAAATCGTATCCATCTCTGTTCTTTTCCACTTCTTCTCTAAAAACGTACATAATGTACAGACAGGCAGACAACCCGCTGCAAACAAGGCCTGTGTCTGCTGTGCTGGGCTCTAAGTAGTGAGTACGGAAGCGCAGTCTGACTTTAGTAGTAGAACGTAAGGGTTTCCCATGTAAGTAAAGGAGCATGGACAAGAAATAAACCTTTAAATGGAACGGCATCTGATGCAGGAAGCCAAAGGATTCCCAGCTAAAAACAGAACAAAACAAGAGACCCGTGAGACAGGGGAAGTTTGAGCTTAGGAGCAGACGGTTACTAAGCGTCACCTTGTGTGAGATCAGTCTCCAACGCTTCCTTTCCTTTCTCTCTCTCTCTGCTAATCACCTGAACTTCAGTGTAGCTTAGTTTAATCTGTGTCACAGTGTGGATATTATTATCTATCTGGTTTACATCTAAAGGTGAACAGGGGAGAAAGGTGGAATATTAAATGAGTTATCTGTGAAGATGCGGAATACCGGAAAAGGTCAAACTAATTCGTTTATTCAATAAATATTTACTGAGAAACTACTATGTGTCAGAAACAAAATGGATGTGGTCTATACTCTCAAGGGGCTTATGATGGTAGGGGTCTCACGTAACAGTAACACAATGCATGTCCATCTTTTCTTACCCAGATACTGAGGTCCTCTAACGGTGCACAGCACCACACCCACTGTCCTTCAAGGCTGTACACTGTCAGAGTCAGGGCATTTCAAGTCCTGACTGGACAACGATGCCTCCCTTTTTGACAGTTCTCTGTGGCTCAGCCAATCCTCCTCACCCACTGCTCGGGGGCACTGCCCCTTTTCTCTGCAGTGGCCCCCCCACCTCCACTCCTTGCTGACTAAACCAAAGGTTATTTTTAGCTTTCCACTTTTTATGTCCAGTTCTGAAGTCTCACAACCATTACCCTTTCTTAAATACAGAGATCATTGTGTCTCTGTGTGTGGGTGTGTGCATGTGAGTGCAGAGGCCGCAGAGGCCAGAGGTGTGGCATTATCCCCTGAGCTCAGTTAGGCAGCTGAGCGATCTCTCCAGCTTCCTACCACCACCTTTGAATCCATCTTTAAACCAAGGGATCTTTTCTTACAAAATATACATTCCAATTAAGAAACACTTCCTTGTTCTAAAATGAAAATTTTACAGATTTGAAGTCTCACACTAAAAAGTAAGTACTTGGGGGTTGGAGAGATGGCTCAGAGGTTAAGAGCACTGACTGCTCTTCCAGAGGTCCTGAGTTCAATTCCCAGCAACCACAGGGTGGCTCACAACCATCTGTAATGGGATCTGATGCCCTCTTCTGGTGTCTGAAGACAGCGACAGTGTAGTCATATACATAAAATAAATAAATATTTTTTTAAAAAAAGTAAGTACTTGCTGAGCAATCCTCACATAAGGTAGGGAGATCTGACTCAAAGTGAGGCAGGCAGACACACAGGCTCCCCCACCCCTCTGTGTCGGTTTGGGTTACATAAGACCCTGTCTCAAAAGGAAGCAGCTGGTTTAATAACTAGCACAGAATCGGCTCTAACAAATCTAATGTTCGAATTCAATCGTCCAAAAGCTGAATTACGTAAAAACTAACAGCTCCCCTCTCTCCCTGCTTCCCTCCTTTCTCTCCGTAATGCTCGTAATTGCTGAGACATCTTTCGGCCCCAGAAGTAGGACCTTTCCTAGTTCCTTGATCACTAATCTCATAACACAACACTGCTTATTTTCTAAGTTTATAGGGCTATACTGTTTTCTATTTTGTGTTTGTAGATGTTGAAAAATGTTCAAATGACTTTTTCTTCTGGCCTCCCTGGGCGTCTCCACACATGCAGCATACATATCTACAGACACAGAGACATAGAACTAAAAAAAAGAATCTTTTTTTTTTTTTTTTTTTTTTTTTTTTTTGGTTTTTCGAGACAGGGTTTCTCTGTGTAGCCCTGGCTGTCCTGGAACTCACTCTGTAGACCAGGCTGGCCTTGAACTCAGAAATCCACCTGCCTCTGCCTCCCAAGTGCTGGGATTAAAGGCGTGCGCCACCACCACCCGGCTAAAAAAAGAATCTTAAAGCAAAAATTCAAATGCCTAGATTTGTGCAGTGAGATGGGAGGGAGCTGCAGGCAGAACCGAGGAGCCGGTGCCTTTTGTGTGGAGCTCTTCTGAAAACTCCTGACATAACCTGATACTATCATTAAGTGGATAACTGTGAATTAATTTTCCTCCTGTGTTTCCTCCTGTGTTTGTGAGCAATTCTGATGATTTACTAAGTGTTCTACAATGGCATCTTCCTTTTTTGTTTTATTTCTCCTCAGGGCCCTTGTTTGGTGTGTGTGTGTGTGTGTGTGTGTGTGTGTGTGTGTGTGTGTTAAAAAACAGGTTATGTGTGAACTTCTGATCTGTCAACTCCACCTCCCATGTCCTGGGGTTACAGGCATGCGTCATGTTCATGCTTAAATGCACGGTGTATTGTTCATAGTTGGGTATTAACAACATTGAGCCTCTGGGGGTGTGTCACAGGGTGGGATCTGACCCAGGCCCTCACACACAGGCACGAACTCTACCACTAAGATACTTCCATACAGTTGTTCAAAGGACTTTAAAAGTCTATTTTCATTTCTGATTAAAAAAAAAAAAAAATTGTGTGTGTGTGTGTGTGTGTGTGTGTGTAATAAGCAACTTGGCGACTTCAATTATATTCCCATTTTCATTTTTACCAAGACTGGATACTTACTGATAGTCCGTTTAAAGATCTCTCTTTTGTTGTATTTTTGTGCCGGGTTTTTGTACAAATGTATCTATTTAGTTGTTCTGAGATAGTTTTGTAAAGCTCAAGCTGATCTCAAATTTCTGAACACTTTTCAAGTCTAGTGTCTGTGTGTGTGTGTGTGTGTGTGTGTGTGTGTGTGTGTTAGAAATGGGTCTCAGTTGATGTCCTAGAACAATTTGGAACTCACGTTATAACCCAGGAGGACCTCAGACATATGATCCTCTCATGTAAGCATTGTGAGCACTGAGACTATAGGTGTGTCCTACAAAAATGAGGTTTTTGGTTGTTTTCTTCATTGGTGTATCTCACCAAAACTGTCTGGAACCTGGCATGCATTCACTAAATATTTGTTTGAAGAATGTTAGACAAATGGAAAGTGGCTCCATGGATTACTATATTTTTGTTTTCCCAAGTAACAAGCTTTTAGGAAGTTCTTGTATGAGACCAGAGTCAGATTTCTGTAGCATACCAAATATATTTTTAGGAGATAGACTCTTAATATGTCGTTCTGGCTGGGTGGTCATCTTGTTTACCCTCTGCCATACCAATTCTACATGATTATTATGTAATTATTATTCATCTGCTTGATATTTGTGTTTCTTTTTAAATAGGGTTTGTGTGTTGTTTTGTGACAAGGTCCCTCTAATATGTAGTTTTGGGTGTTCTTTTTCTTTTCTTTTTTTTAAGATTCATTTATTTATTTTACAGGTACACTGTTGCTGTCTTCAGACACACCAGAAGAGGGCGCCAGATCCCATTACAGATGGTTGTGAGCCACCATGTGGTTGCTGGGAATTGAACTCAGGACCTCTGGAAGAGCACTCAGTGCTCTTAATCTCTGAGCCATCTCTCCAGCCCGATATTTGTGTTTCTATTATTCTATTCTAGCATGTATGCACAGACAACCCACCATCATCACACACACATACACAAAAAAAGAAAAAGAAAAAGAAAAAGAAAAAGAAAAGCCAAAAATCTTATCAGGTGTGTCTACTGACTACAAGCAGCCAAGGGACGAACTCAGCCTAAACAAACCTGCAGATTTACTTAAAGCATTGGTTTTTGTGTGAATTTTTTTGTAACTCAATGGAAAGGTTCTAGAACATGAACACTGAGGGTGACAATCATGCCAGAATATGAAGAAGCTGGACATGCCTGGTGGGTCGGATGTAACCTTATCCTTACTGCTCCAACTAGAATAAAATAGATTAAACATCAATGTTGTGACTGGATATGCAGAAAATCCTGAAAACATGTGAAGACAACTTCTAGAAGAATTAATAGAGGCTGATGAAAAACACGAGAAATCAGATGCTTTTCTATATAAGAGCAAATCAAAAAAATGTATGTTTTAAAAATACATAGGATCAAAATATGAAAATGTGAAACTGTAACGGGCTATGACCTCACACCAACTAGGATGGCTGTAATTAAAAGGACTAGATCAGTGGTGACAAGCTGAAGACGGCACACACTGCTGGGGAGAGGGCAAACAGTGCAAGCAACTGGGAAAGCAGGTCATTAATTCTTAAAAAGCTAAAAGCCCAGCGACTCAGTCATTTCCCTCCTAGTATTTCTAACCAAGAAAAGTGAAACCTTCTGTCCTTTTATAAAAAGCATTGTGAAAGTGCATATTCAAAGCTTTATCTCTAAAACACCAAACTGGAAATCCTCCATCACCAAAGCAAGGGGAAGAAAGAGCAGCCATCATAAAGCACACAACAGGGATGCCTTTCAAGGGCATCACGTGGGTGGAAACAGCTGGACACAGAGCGACGCTTGACGCTTCTGATACATAACTCAGAACAGGCAAGTTCATTCGCTGTGTTAGAGGTCAGGCTGGCAGAGGGTCACGACAGAGAAACTGACTGGGAGGACAAGAAAGCTTCCTTCTAGGGCGAATTCAACTGTATCTCGGTTTGGATGGTGGTTAAACAGTGTATCCACTTATCAAAATTCACCAATCTACACACTTAAATCTATGATTTTTATTGTATCGACATATCACAATGAATGTATTTTTAAAAACCTTGCTCCCAGTACAACCAGCAAGTATTTGGACCCTTTTCTCGTCCTACTGTCTCCCGCCTTTTATTAAGCAGATCTGACTGCAAAAGGGCTGAAAATACAGCTAGAGAGACAGAGAGTTAGATAAGTATAGTCTCTTCTCTGTTTTCTTTTTCTGAGTCTCATTTAGCTCCCTCTCAAACTCATTATCAGCAAGAATGACCGTAACTTCCGATCTCCGTGTCTCTACCTTCCAAATGCTAGGATGACAGGTACCTAATTTTACAGGGCGTTGAGGCCTGAACACAGGACTTCTGTATATTAGGAAATACTCAAACAATGGAACTACATCCTCAGCCCTTAGAAAGAGGTTTCTACTCTCATCTGATTTTGCCAGCTACCAAGTCTAAATCTTAACCCTTTATGATAGCTGGCATAGTTCTGTCCTAACAGGTAAACTAGTTTTCTGAAACATCTAACGTTCATGAACCACCCTGAAACACAAAGTACAATCCCTACAATCTGACAGTCTGGCCAACAAGGAGAAAGCATCAACTTAGAATTCAGAAGCTCAAAAGGGAGGACTGAAAAACAACTCAGTTAAAGACCCTTACTGCTAAGCCTGATGTGAAGGAGAAACAAGTGGGACTTCCACTTGCAAGTGCCATGGTACCCTCCACCCCACAAAACCAAAGAATGAAGCAGGTGTGGCAGCTGTCCTGTGTAATCCTGTGTCACACTTAGGAGGTTAAAGAGAAGGACTGAGTGTGTGGCCTAGGCTACACAGTGAGGTCAAGGCGACTCTGTCACACTCTCTACCCTGAGTAAGATTTCTTTTCAATTTAGGTGAAAAAGAAAATAGCTCATATGATGTGATAAATGCATAACCCAAAATATGAGGCCTGGGTGTTTCCCGAGTATCAACAGCTTCATGTTAAGTTCTAGGGATGGAACCAAGGGTCCAGAAACCACCCAGCACTCAACTATGGCCCCGGTAGAGATTTTACTTTTGTAACATAGTGTTTTAAACAAGTCTTTTGAGAATGTCATACAGTGTGTTTATTATACCGGCTCCTTACTCCTCATTCTAACTCCTCCCAGATTTTCTTCTGTCTCCCAATTTAGTGTTATTTTTTACTTTCTTTCTTTCTTTCTTTTTTTTTTTTTTTTTAAGATTTTATATTCATTTATTTTATATATGTGAGTACACTGTAGCTGTCTTCAGCCACACCAGAAGAGGACATTGGATCCCATTGCAGATGGTTGTGAGCCACCATGTGGTTGCTGGGAATTGAACTCAGGACCTCTGGAAGAGCAGCCAGTGCCCTTAACCGCTGAACCATCTCTCTCCAACCCTGTTTCTGACTTTCTTTAAAACAGCCCAGCGTTCACTTTGTTCTGCCCACACACTCCTGGTAATAGGGCCACTTACTGAAGTCTGGTCAATCAGCAGGGCTATACCCTTAAAAATACTGACTCTGTCTCCCCCAGAATCGGTCAGAATCAGTCCCTGAGGTGGGACATATTGAAGGCTATCCCCAACTTACAATGTATCTGAGGATGGCCTTAATCTCCCAAGTGCTGGGATTATTGGCGCATGCCATGATGCCCAATTTTACTTTAGCTCTTGAGATAGGATCTTACTAAATTGGCTTTAAGCTTGTAATACACTTGCCTCAGCCTCCCAAGTGGCTAAAATTTCAGGCCTGGGTCATCGGGTCACCAGTCCGGGTTTTAATTCTTTTTATTTGATAAAAACCAGAAGCTGAGGACTGAAGCTCAATGCTAGAATGCCAACGTAGAGGGCTCCAGGCCTGGGGTGAAGCTCAATGTTAGAAGGCCAACGTAGAGGGCTCCAGGCCTGGGGTGAAGCTCAATGTTAGAAGGCCAACGTAGAGGGCTCCAGGCCTGGGGTGATGCTCAATGCTAGAAGGCCAACGTAGAAGGCTCCAGGCCTGGGGTGGCTGGTGGGAACTGAGGTACAGGGAGAAGCATGGTAAGCAAGGGTCAGTAGGCAGGGCCATGGCGGCACACCCTGTGATCCCAGTAACTGAGAGTGGAGGTGGGAGGACCAGGCAGGTCTCAGCTACATACGCCTAATCTTGAGGCCATTTTTAGTTATACAAGACCCCATCTCCAAAACAGGGGGGAGGGAATATCAACATTTATGGAACCCACGGCGCGCTTGAGGGCCTGACATACTTTATTATCACTAAAATAAAGGAGAAATGGTGGGCGGGGAAGCTAGGAAAAAACACAAAGGGGCAGAATCCTGAGGAGCAGTGTGCAGCATCAGTGTAGTGGCCACACCTTTAATCCCAACACTTGGGAAGCACAGGCGGGCAAACCTCAGTGAGTTCAGGGACAGACTGGTCTACACAGCGATTCCAGGGCAGCTACTGCTGTATAGGGTGACTTGTCTCAAAACAAAAACAAGGCAAGCGCCCTTAATCTCAGCACTAGAGGCAGAAGCAGGTGGATCTCTGTGTGCATGTATGCAGGACAGGAGGAAGGGGAGAAAAGGAGGAGGTGGGGAAAAAGGTCAAGAAGTCCAAACAGTGGTGAGTAGCAGTGAAAAGTGCTAAAGAAATCACCTCCATAAACCTGTCCTCCGACGACCTGCATCCATGTGCCCATATATCTCATGCATGCGCGTACGCGCACACACACACACAGTCTCTCTCTCTCTCCAAGTAGAGGTGGAGAACAGAGCAGTGACTGTCGGGATCAGTGGTGGGCGCACGCCTGTGTGAGTATGCATGTGCCTATGGAGCTGCTATAGCAGAAAACTCAAACCCAGGTCATCGTGGTGCTACAATTATTCAGAATATTGATAGTCAGCTTGCAAAAATCCCAAGTTCAGCCTCCAGTGACCAATAATGTGCACATACCTTCCCTCCCCACACACACATAGGGAATAATTATTAAAAAGATTTCCAAGTAAAAGCAAACACATTGCAAACAAATAAAAACTAAAAGCCTATCTCATCTACCACGTGATAAAATTATGCAAAAACTGGACAAGTTAAATATGGCAAATCTATATAATTTATCCATGCTGCAGCCTGGTTGTTATGTGCCCCTTCCCCAGCCTTGAGCAGGCCTGAGAGACCTTGCTTACCACAACAGACCAAGTGATAGGATCTAGGTGGAGTTACCCACCTTAGCTGCACAGAACACAAGAAGCAGAACTGCCCCTGGGCTTGCCTTGAGATATCTCAGGCCCTGACCAGGAACGAATTATGGATTATCCCACCCATCTCCGGCTGAAACCAGGAGGGGGTTTGGGTTAGGTCTTCCCCTTTAAATTGACAGCTGAACATTAAAACTTTGATCCTTGATCAGAGAACTTTGTCTTGGCTTCATCTCTTCTCGCCCTCCGTCCCCCTTTCATTCCCAGCCCCCCTTTCATTCCCAGCCCCCCTTTCAGGTGAACCCAGTTGACTTGTGGACGTGGGCAGGGTGGGGGGAGGGGGACGGGACCCAGCAGAGGAACGCTGTCTTAGGTGGAGCTCCACGGAAAGCGGAACAAGAAGGAGAGCATCCCGGCTACTTGGTAAGCAGTGAAGAGCATTGATGCTAGCTAGTTAAGGCTGTGTTTGCAGGAAGTGTGTTTTAGGGATACGGTCTAGGTTGAATAGGTGTTGACCCAACACCGACCTCACCTAGGGGGTGACAGCGAATTTTGGGACAGGAGGATTTCAAACAGGCATTCGCCCGCAGCCTAAGAGCTGCCCGCCCCCAGGCGATGAGAGGAGCAGGGTTAGAAGAAGAAATTGGAAAACTAAGAAAGCAGGGCCCTGAGGAGTAAATATCAACAGGCACCGCTACACCTCCTAAAGAAAGAGAAAGCGTTAGATCTTGAGTATCAGAGAGAGAAAGGGTCTTGAAAAGCAGTTGTTCTCTCTCTGGGTTGTGTCAGCAAAAAAGAATGAAAAGGCTGTTTCAGAGCTCTCCTAGGAACAAGAGAAAATTCAGGAGACATCTTGAGTTTCTCTCTGGCTTCCACAGGAGAAATCCTTAGTTCTGCTTTCTTTGTTTATTGTCTTGTCCTTGGCGCACCAATGTCCACGTGTGTCAATTGTCTGTCTTTGTTTCGTTTTCTGAATGAATGAATGAATGAATGGTGTTCTATGTTTCATGTTAAAAAGAAAAGATCGTTAAAACTGCTTGATCCAGCCTTTGATCTAGTTTACCTTGGTTTTAAACGCAGTTGTAATGTGCACAGCAGAGGTTGATAAGTTACCCTACACCTGTAGTTAAGAGTCGAGCTGAGCTGGAAAAACCTTTCCAGGAACTGATTGTCAGCATAAGCTGCTTTTAAAAGGCTGAGCAGCTTTTTGGCTTCTATGATAAAGAAGAATTGTCTTAGAAAAATCTCTGTGATAAAGTGCTTTTCTCTTGAAATTACAGCTAGAAAGACAAGAAAATTTTGTTTGGTCTAAATATGTAAGATGTGTAGCCACTTCATTGTTGTTTCTGACTGGTTTTAAAAGTAAAAATATGTTCTGCATGTCTTGGTTATAGATTATTGGCCTATAAGTTACTGGGTCTGATTAAAAATTTACAACTTTGGTAACAAAAGGTTGGCTTAAAACTGGTAACTCAGGGTTAGTCATTCAAAAACCAGATGTATAAAAGATTTAAAAGCAATGTCTATTTAATGAGATATTAAAGGCTGCACTATCATGCATTCATATATAAGAACTGGCAGCCAAACTTTGTAACATAAAAGTAATCCACTTGGTGTTGACTTTAGAGAAAATAGATTGCTTACATTGTTAAAAATTGGTTTTGTTTCCAAAAATTATGGTTATATGCTAATATTGCAAAGGAAACTTAAAAATGTAGTTAAACTGCCAACATTCCATTGACTGCAGCTGACAGGCAGTTCAATCGTGAGCTTGGGATTTTTTGACTCACTTATGTTTATAGAAAAAAAGGCTAGAGTAGTTAGAGTTGAATAAAAGAGTTAAAAACAATTGTGGCACAATATGGGCCTACTGCCCCCCTCACACAAGCTTTATTGGATACTGTGGTAGCAGGAAATTTAACACCCCAAGATTGGAAAACTATATGTAAGGCTACTTTGTCAGCAGGAGATTACTTGCTTTGGAGCTCAAAATGGCGTGATACCAGTAAGAGAACTGCCATGATGAATGCCCAGGCAGGCAATGCAGATTGCGATCTTCACATGCTTCAGGAGAAGGTCAATATGAAGGTAATGCTAATCAGGTTAAACTGCCTGCAGGAGTGTATACATAGATTGCAATGGCTGCCTGCCGCACTTGAAATCCATTACCTACTAAAGGGGATCTTAGTGGGAATTTATCTGGCATTAAACAGGGTTCTGAGGAACCATTCCAGAAATTCGTGGACAGGCTGCTAAAGGCAGCTGGTAGAATTTTTAGAGATCCTCAGTCAGGAGTTCCTTTTGTTACACAATTGGCTTATGAGAATGCTAATGCAGCCTGTTAGGCCATACAAAGCAGAGACAGACTTACATGGACACATTCGTCCTTGTGCTGAAATTGGGCCCTCTGACCATCAGGGTCTGGCCATGGCTGCTGCCTTACAAGGAACCACTGTACATGCAATGCTTGCACAGAACTGTAAAGATAAAAGATGTTTTAAATGTGGAGATTCAAGTCATTTTTAAAAATGACAGTCCTAAAAACAGAGGCACAAGCAAGCAATCAGGTCACATGACAGAAAGTTGTCCTTGGTGCAGGAAAGATAATCTCTGGGCCAGGCCTCAGGATATAGGCCATGATTAAAAACATTTACATTTGAATTAAGTCAATACAATGGGTGCAGCAGAAGCTTGTGTGACAAATACTCTTTTTGCCTCTGTCATCCTGACCAGCCCCTTGAAGGGTGTTGTCTGGAATTTGTTTATTGCCTAGTTTGTTCCTTGGGGAGGGGTCAGCCTCAGGCCCAAAGACATTCACCACAGTCTTCAGGGCCAAGAGTTGTAATGATTGTGCTGGAGAAATTTAAATAATGGCTGCTTCCCCCATGGCATTGTAACTACCGGCTGACAAAAGAATTGTTTAACTTGTTTTGGTTCCTTTGCATCTGCTTCCTTCCAAATTGTTAAGAAAGAGAAAGGACAAGATGGCTTTGGTTTCTCTAATATATATTGGGTTCAATCTATTACTAGCAAGAGACCTAGTCTTGTGTAACAATTATTAGAAGATTGCCTTCAGCTTGGCATTTATCTGATACTCTCACTCAGCTAAAAAAGATTGGTTATTGAATTAATCCAAAACAAAGTTCAAACTTAAGATTTATAAAAACTAATGGGGCATTACAGCCTGACTTGCCTACTCCAGCTGCCATTTCAGTAAATACGTATATAATTATTATAGATCTAGAAGATTGTTTTTATACCATTCCTTTACATTTCTGGTAAAGGTGTTAGGTTTGCATTCAGTAAATTTGCTCGAAATTTTTGAGAAGCCATGGTCTTCCCCTTTAAATTGAGAGCTGAACATTAAAGCTTTGGGCCTTGATCAGAGAACTTTGATTTGGCTTCATCTCTTCTTGCCCTCCTTCCCCCTTTCATTCCCAGCTGACTTGTGGCCTCGGGCGACTACAGTTATATTTACCAGTTTGCAAAATGTTACTATTGGGCATAGTAGGGTAGGGTTCACCTTCAGTCCCAGCACTTGGGAGGTAGAGGGAGTAGATTCTGAGAGTCTGTGGCCAGCCTGGTCTACATTTCAAGTTTCAGAATAGCCAGGGCTACACGATGAGACTGTCTCAAACAAAAGAAATCCTCCCCTGCCCGACAGACAGACAGACAGACAGACAGACACACACACTCACACACTATTGAGGGAATAAGTAAAGTAATTTAGTCTACTATTCTTAAAAACCTCCTGCATGTGTTATTATCTCAATAAATCTGTCAACTAAAAATGGGGGGGGGGGTTTCTAGGGCTGCAGCTCAGTGGTATGTTCCCTTATCCAGCAAGTGTGAGGCCCTGAGCTTAATTAATTCCCTTTCTTTTTCAAGAAGGAAAGAAGGGAGGGAGGGAGGAAAACGGAAGAAAATGGCTGTAGGTTGGTGAGTCGGCGCTCAGGTACCTGAGTTCCCTCCTTGGGATCACTTGTCCTCATGCCTCCACTCATACATGTGTGTTCCTACATGCACTAAATAAATATAAATAAAACAAAATGAAAACCAAGACATTTAGTTAAAAAGGCTGCAACACTACACAGAAGCATCCTCAGACTGTTACAAAGGGTTTAGAAAAGCAGAAGTGCTGGGCTGATGACAAAATCTGGACCTGGAAGGCAAATGAAGACCTGGGTAAGGGACGGACGGACAGACAGACAGACAGACGACAGACAGACAGGCCACCACAGGCTGCCACAGTGAATACTGTAGAAATGGAGAAAATCATAAACAAAAGAATTTTCCCCCCAAATCTAAGAATTGGTAGCATCTGTTAATTCAGGCTCAGACCTGATGATTTAGAAAGAATAAAGCTGATTAAGAATGTGTAAGAAGCAGTTACATCCTTAACTTTTCTCACTCAGAGACACTCCTTCATTCAAGACACTAGAGGTTTAATTTTCTCAAGTGCTCACACAAGATCTCTGGACTAGAGTGCTTCAGGCACAGCCGAGAAGATGAATATCATACTTAAAATAAGGAGATTAAATGTGGCACAGAGCGCTGAATACTAACCGCTGAACCTGTCCCGTGGCTCAGGAAAAGCCGACAGTCTTCACCTTCCCGGAGAAACAGAACACTTCTCTAATCTGAGAATCTGAGAAACTGACAAGGAAAGACCTAAAGATACTGGCATCTGCGGCTCCCCTGCTTGAGGGCCACCGAACTAGGAGCTCACCATAGACTGTGTGGATGCTCACACGGCTTCCACTAACCATAGACTGTGTGGATGCTCACACGGCTTCCACTGTATTTTTCAGCAATCCAACTTAAAGATATTTAAAACATAAACAGAGACACCAGGGCTCCAGGCAGCTATAAAAAACAAAAAGCAGAGTCTCTAACATGAATAACAGGAGGTGAAAATGAGCATTTTGTAAAGGAGTCAACAGGCCAACAGCAACTAAACTGAGGTTGTTTACCACAGTGCATACTTCGTTCACATACCTGACTAATATTTGTAAGTCAGGTAGTAACAGGTGTTTTGGAAACAGACATTCATAAAAACAAACCCAAATGCAGCAGCCTGGTGAAGCTTTTATTCTATCTGGCAAGGAGAACAAGATGTTAAACACAATGACCACAGATAAGTGAAGGAGACAGATTAGGGACTGAGGAAAAACAATGGGGTAAAGACGGGGAACCAGAGACACAGCATAGCTGACAAAATGCTTGCCTAGCCCTCGGTTTGATCCCCAGAACCACATAAGCCGGCAGTGGTATACAACAAATGCCCTGTAACACCAGCACTGAGGCGGTGGAAGCAAGAGAAATTCAAGGTCAGTTCTCAGTTATGAAGTCCAGAGCAACCTGGGACAGATGGAGCCGTGCCTCAGAAAAACAAAACAAAACAAAACAAAACAAAACAAAACAAAAAAACAACGGGGCAGCAGAGCAGTGCAGCAGAGCGGTGCAGCAGGGCGGTGCAGGAATGAGCTGCAGATTCGCAGCAGAGTGACATTTGAGAACAGAAGGAAGAGCATGGAGGAATGGGAGGTGTCACTCAGCAAGTTGTCAAGAGCACTGGCTGTGATTCTGGAGGACTTGGGTTCGATCCCCAGTACTCACAGGGCGGCTCACAACTCTCTCTGGCCTCCTCAGACAGCAGGCATGCAACACACACGGTGCACAGACACACTCGCAGGCAAAATGCTTCTAACATACAGATTTTAAACAGTCACATGGCCATGGGAGACTGTGGGATTCAGAGTTTAGGAAGGAATAAAATCTCTCCAAGTCTTAGGACTGACAAAGAGGACTGAGAATTTCTTCTCATGTCTTTCAGTTAAGAAAGCTAAAAACATAGATGCAGCTTAGCACAATGAACACAGTGTCTGTGCAGCCATTCTAGTGCTTTCAGGGTCAGTCTCTCATTTTGGGCTCAATAGTCCTCCAGGTAGTTAGTTCATCGACGAAACAGCTTGAGCTATTGAGCTATTAACTATTTGTAGTTAGTGAGGATACTATCATGTACATTATAACATCACAAAGTGGTAGATAACCATTCAGATGTTCAGCTAATCAAAACTACTTAAAAAAAAAAAAAAAACAAACAGTGAGACAGTCTGACTCTACTCCAGGTTAGCAAAGAACTCGTTACATAGCCCAGGCTGGTCTCAAACTCAAGCAATCCTCCTGCCTCAGCCTTCTGAGTGCTAGGATAACATGACTCACTTGTGTGTTGTCAGTCCACTGCTGCACAGCAGAACCAGCGCTACTAAACAGCACTGGTATGGCCAGAGGAACGGCATTCATTACAAACTAAGAAAAAGAACCAGCAAGGCTGGGTATGGCGGCTCAGCTCACACCTGCTATCACAGCACGCCGATGCTAAGACAGCAGGCCAGCTCCAGCAAGAGTGACACTCTACCTTAACAAAGCCAAACAAACACAGTGATTCTGAGGCAAACTGGAAACAGCAATACTTGTTGCCACGATACTCTGTGCCCTTCCTTTCTTTCACAGCTAAATCTCAGCCTCGGATTACGAATACGCTGACCAGCAAGGTCTCCCCATGAGAGGGTTGTTGACAACAGCTGTAAGTATTGTCTGTCTCCAGAATGTGTGTGCTTTAATGGGAACTGTGAAACCAAGTCCCAAAGAAACTGCAGTCAAGTTAGGAGGGTATATGATTCTGAAAAACATCTTCTAGCTATTTGCAAGTCACAGAATAAATAAATTCACTCTCAACGGCTGTTTACTGATGACCTGTCAGACTGCCAGTCACACAGACTGGCCTGAGTCTGCCCCTAAAGTGCCAGCTAAGAGCCAAGTGGGTGGCACAGTGGGCTATGGAGCTTGCCTCTAAGCCTGACACCAAGACCCAGGGCTTTCCACACAACTTACAGGGGGACTGACTCTGGAGAGCCGTCCCACTGTAGGTGGAGAGACATGGTATAGCATGCGCTAAGCACGTGTATGATGAGGTCTTTGCTTTCAATCCCTATACCTGATACTGCAAACACTGAAGAGAATGCTTAGAAAATGTTTCTGTTTTTAAAAGATTTATTTACTTTATACACTAAGTGTTCTATCTACGTGTGCACCTGCATGACAGAAGAGGGCATCAGATCCCATTACAGATGGTTGTGAGACACCATGTGGTTGCCGGGAATTGAACTCAGGACCTCTGGAAGAGCAGCCAGTGGTCTTAACCGCTGAGCCACCTCTCCAGCCCTTTCTCTCCTCCCAGCCTCTGAGCACAGCACAGCAAACACAGGTTTGTTAAAAACAAGTGAACTAGGTGTGATGGCACATGTCTTTAATTCCAATACTCAGGAATCACAGAGGTGGATCTCTGTTTGAGGCCAATCTGTGTTACATGAAGAGTTCAAGGCCAGCCAGGGATATACAGTGAGGTCCTGTTTCAAAAAGCAGTTGGGGTATGGCTGGGTATGGGGTGCATGGCTTTAATCCTAGCCCTCAAGAATTTGAGGCCGGCTTGGTATACATTGCGAATTCCAGACCTGTCAAGGCTACATAGTGAGACTCTGTCTCAGAAACAAAAGCAAAATAAAATTAAAAACAATAAATAAAGTTAAGTGGGAAAAGTAAAAGCGAGCTCTGGACAGCGGGAGGAAAACCGGAGGAATCAGGCTTGAACTACCATTACTCCTGCCTGTGGAGGTTTTGCCTGCACTCTGTCTGCTCACTATGTGTGAGCCTGGTGCCCAAGGATGCCACAAGAGGGCATCCGATTCCCTGGAACTGGAGTTACAGATCATTGTTAACCACCATGTAGGTGCCGGGAACCGAACCCTGGGGCCTCTGGGTCATCTCTCCAGTCCCTCTTGTCTTCTTTTAACATCAAAATAGTACAGTAAGTCCAAAACACATTCTCTACTTCACCCACATTTGTTTTTCTTACCACAAACCTATTAAAAGTTAAACATACATCTAAAGCTCTAATAAGCAGAAGTCTGCACCTATAAAGTCACACACAAAGTGTGTGGAACACAAACCAGCTCATGTCTGTGGAGCTTCCGTAACTGAAATGTTACTGTAGAGAAGTAAGGTTCCCACGGAGCAGCCTGTCATAACGTGATACGACAGTCTCTGCCTCTTCCACCCACCCCCTCTCCTCCCTCATCCCTCTCTGAAACAGTTTCACTATGTAGCCCAGGCTGGACTCTATCCCAATCATTGCTACCTCCGCCTCAGCCTTCCTGGGGCTGTGTTATAATCGTGCCAAGACAACTGGCAGCCCCTTTCTTTCTGTAAGAGACCTCTTACAACTCTTTCCTGATTAGCTCAGTGGTGAAAGTAACTACTAAGTTAACTCACATCACAAGACACCTCCTGTGAATTTAATGTGTTAAACATTTAAAAAGAACTACTACCCTACACCTACTTACCTCCAGCAGTTTAAAAAATAAACACTTAGACTTCTGAACATAGTAACTGATGAAGATTAAAAACTGAGACAAATTATAAAAACATTAAGAAACAGAGTTTCAGATTTCAGGGCGAAATCTCATCAGCAAATGTAATAAAATCTAGCCAAGCCAGGCCAAGTCAGGTCAGTTCTCAAACAAACAGAGCTGAGATGTACACCCAGTCAGTCCTGAACCAGTAATCTCAACCAGTTCTACAATGTTACAGAAATTCCTTCCAAGACATAAAATACAACTGGAAGGAGACAAAGTCAAGGCCTGCCTGGGATATAAAGGGAGTTTTAGGCTAGCCTGGGAGAGTTAATAGCACCCTGTTTCAAAGTAAAACATAACAAGAGAGCTGTTACAGGCCACGGACACAGCAGAATGCCTGCCTGCACCCATCCCAGAAGCAGGGGCAGGGCACTGGTCCCCAAGCCAGCCATCCCAGAATTCTAGAGACAAAGCAGGAGCATCAGGAGCCTTGGCTACACGTGGGAGTTTAAGGCCAGCTTGAGTTTGTGAGGTCTTGTCTCAAGAAAAACAAACAAGCAAACAATCAGAACACTGCTTTTTACACTTCGCCCACTATTTACTAAAAAGCACTAATTCACTACTTTTAGAATGTTTTTAAATATTCACTCCATGTATGTGTGTGTGTTATATGGACATGAGATGAGCAAGGCTCAGTACAGAACTATGCCTACAGCCAACAGCTGCCCCTATTTAAAATTATTACATTGTGTGTGTGTGTGTGTGTGTGTGTGTGTGTGTGTTGTATGTGTGCAAAGCGTGCAAGCGTAGGTTAGAGGACAACCTGCCACTGTGTTGGGTGCAGAGGACTGAACACAGGTCAAGATTGGTGGCAAGTACCTGCGTAACGTTCCCTCTGAACTCCCAATATTAGAAAAAAAAGTTTAAAGAAGTATTAATGGAAAGTTTTGAAGCCTGAATACTAAACTTCATTAGTAGAAAATATCAAAGAAACATTAAGAACAGGCTGCTGTTAATTAAGGTCAAGTCATCCCCTGTTGCCAAGTAGACAGTTGGCCATGAAGGCATCAGATATCAATGGTTGTACTTTGCCCTAATCTCTGACAAAACAGGCCTTTGTCTACAGTGACCAAACGCCTCTCAGTTCTCCCAAGGCCTCCACAGCACAGCTGGAGTTGGTTCTCCAAGACACGGCTTAAGAAACCACAACCCCGACAGCCGGGATCAGGAGAGGTTAAGGGTGGGGGGTTCGAGAAGGGGGCGAGATCCCCAAACCTGATGACCTGAACTCTACTGAGCTGTGACTACACACACGCACGCACGCAGGCACACGCGCACACGCAGGCACGCGCACACACAGGCACGCACGCACACGCACACATGCACGCTTGCTCGCTCAGAGTAAATGTAAGTAAAAGGGTTACTTGCAGGTCTTGCAGGTCTTGCTCATAGATGAGCACCTGTCTAGTCTGTGTAAGGCTCTGGGCAGGGTGATCTTTGGGTTGGAGTCCAGCCTGGTCTATGGAGTTCCAGGTCAGCCATGGCTACATAGGTTTTGGTATCAAAAGGGGAGGGGGCAGGGATCACTCTGCTCTGGGTTCAATCCTCAGCATGGGAAAGTAAAACAAAGCTGAGGCAGCAGGGCCCAGGGCACAGTGGGCCTCGTCCCACACAGCGATGTGCTCCCCTTCCTCTGATACCATTCGGCATGGCGGCGACAGCTGTCTATCCACTCTCAAAAACCAAGCTGACAAGAATGGGATTTTAGGAAAACTCAAATACATCTAAATAGACAGAATCTTCCCTTAGGATATTTGAAGAAAAGCAATGGGTCTTGATTCTATTTAATTAAACCCACACCAGGCCCAGCTTTAGTCTTGGCATAGCAGAATACTAAAGGTCGTCCTAGGAAAGCTATAAAATGGTAGGCGGCCTGAGGTGGGGGTTGTTTCCAGGCCTCAGAGACAAGCTCCAAACTCTTCCCACTCCGTTTTTAGTCACACAAAATCCAAAGCCATAAACAATCCTTCCACTTGCAGAAGCATCAAAATTTATTTTCAGATACTCAGTCTCCACCATAGAAGAGAATGCCCAACACTGCTGCCTCCGACTCCACCAGGTCCCACTTTGTCTTTATTTCTAACAATTATCAAATCTTAGTACTTAGCACTAAAATGGCTGGCTTATCACCCACTAGGGACAGTTTTCATTGACGTTTCAGACTGAACAGGCTTGCTCAACCTGGCCTTGATGTGATCTATGGTAGCTATGGATGAAACCTGATACAGAATCATCAGTTTATTTTATGAGAGCGATCCCTGCCCCCTCCCCTTTTGATACCAAAAACTGTGTAGCCTTGGCTGACCTGGAGCTCCATAGACCAGGCTGGACTCCAACCCAAAGATCACCCTGCCAGAGCCTTACATAAGTCTTGCCATACATTTCTCTCTTAGCTAACTCTGGAGCGAGGATTGGAGACTGTAGGCACATGCCGGCTCTTGTCTGGGCTGGTTACCACCTCAAACGCTTCTTGGCTCAAGACCTGCCCTTTCTTTATAGGATCTTTCAAGTTTCAAAACAGCACCTTTTCTTGGATTCCTCTCAAGACACCGAGGGAGGCGGCTCCATCAGGAACGTCTCTTAGAATCTACATTCTCACGTACTGAAGGACTTACCAGAAAACAAACCCCTTCACAAGTGACTCTGATGGCAGAGTCTTCTCTGAGGTGACAGCAGGTAACCTGCTGCTATGCTCTGTCTGCTATGCTACGGCTTGTCTTCACCTTAGCTGACTGCTGAGTCTTCAACCCCAATCCCCTATTACCAGAACTTGAAAATGTTTTTAAAAGCAAAATTCTCAGACTTTTTTTTAAACCTGCCTTTCTACTCTACCACAAATTAGGAAGAATGAAAACCCAGACATACTTAGTTCTAGGTTGCCTGATTCTATATTGAAAAAAAACTACTTTCTATGGAAATAGAACACTTACAGCAAAAACTACATATGTAAGTTCATAAGGTAACTTCTGCAAAGAGGACATTTTAACAGTTTTCTTTTTCTTTCTTTTTTTGGTTTTTCTAGACAGGGTTTCTCTGTGTAGCCCTGGCTGTCCTGGAACTCACTCTGTAGACCAGGCTGTCCTCGAACTCAGAAATCCACCTGCCTCTGCCTCCCAAGTGCTGGGATTAAAGGCGTGCGCCACCACTGCCTGGCAGCAAACAGTTTTCTAACAAAGATTTTGCATTCCATGAAAAGTTGGCAATGTGTGACAAATTTCTGGTTTTCAAAAACCCTCACTCATTGACTCATACCTTAGTGTCGGACATGGCTCCTAACTTTCTTTCAATCTTGTCTCAAATATTAGATTACTTAAAAAAAAAAAAAAGTTTCTTTTACAAGAATTGCATGTTCTGGGAATTAATTTGGTGCGTAGATAGTACTCTTCCCAAAATACATCTACCAAGTCCGCAACCTTCTGACTCTGAGACATGATGTCATCTAAGAACTTCATGCTCTGCAAGAGTCACTTTAAAAAGTAATAATAAAGGCAGGAAGTGGCAGAGCACAGCTTCCGTCCCAGCACTGGGGAGACGAGTGAGTCCAGGACAATCAGGGCATTTACACAGAGAAACCCTGCCTCAAAACCAAACCAAACCAAAAAACAATGAAACAGAACACACATCTCATAGTATTTTAAGTAAACCGATGATTCTGTATCAGGTTTCATCCATAGCTACCATAGATCACATCAAGGCCAGGTTGAGCAAGCCTGTTCAGTCTGAAACGTCAATGAAAACTGTCCCTAGTGGGTGATAAGCCAGCCATTTTAGTGCTAAGTACTAAGATTTGATAATTGTTAGAAATAAAGACAAAGTGGGACCTGGTGGAGTCGGAGGCAGCAGTGTTGGGCATTCTCTTCTATGGTGGAGAATAAATTTTGATGCTTCTTTTAATCTTAAAGATTTATTTAAAGTGTGTTTGTGGATCCTCGGTGACGTACATCATGTGAACCTCAATCTACGGTTAGCTGTCAGCATTGCACATTTCTCTTACAGAGGACTCAAGTTCAGTTCCCAGCACCCATGCTGGGAGGCTCGCAACTACCAGCCCTAAGGGATCTGACACCCTCTTTTGGCATCTGTGGGCAACCACGTACATGTATACATACATGCACATATGTGTGCACAGACAAAAGTAAAATAAATCTTTAAAATTATAAGAAGTGCCAAAATTTATTTTCAGATACTCATTTTTGTTTGTTGTTTCTGAGTGTATTTATGAGTTCACGTAGAGGCCAGAGATCCTTGTGGTGTTTCTGTTTGTTTGTTTTATTTTGAGAAGACTCTCTTATTAGAATCTGGGCTTGCTGCTGACTAGGCTAGCTGACCGGCAACCCCGAGGATCTACCTGTCTCTGGCTTCTTCAGCAACAGGGTAAGAGAGTCCAGTTTTCTGCATGGATCTAGAAATAGTCCCCGTGCTGACCCAGCAAGCACTTCACTGACTGTGCTACCATCCCAGCCTGCTATGCATCTCGTATTGCACAAGTATTTTGCTTGTCTTAGGGTGAAGTCTAGACTTTATTAATACGTGTTAGCCATCAACACTGTTCTCAAACACAAAGCCAGTTTAAGAGACTGAAACTAAAAATAATTGTTTGTCTTGATGCTAGAGAAAAAACTGGTTGTGTGTTGTATTTGTGGAGTCAGTGTGTTAAACTTCACCATGTCTAAGTAACTCTGAAGGGCAATTCCACACTGAGTGTATCTCAGTCTCGACTTACCACCTGGCATTTGTAGGAGATGGGAGAGAACGAGAGACACTAGACAGGAAAATGTCAGCCTCTTTCTGAGACTGTTTGATTTCAAATCCCTATGTTCTCAATCCAAGCACATATGTATAATCAAAACAAGAAAGGCCTTATGGCATGCTTTGTCTAATGCAGACATTCCACCAGATGTTTAGGAGTCTGCAGAGCGGTGGTGTGTACAAATGTGTAGTCACTTTGTGTGGTAATTCCCACCACCACACAGCTGCCAATTTTCAGTGGTATGTATGATACATTTGAAACACCACAAAAATCTTTTTTAAAATGCATCAATAGAATAGAATTAATACAAATTGTAAAAGTAAAAATAATATACATACTAGCGTGAAAAGCTGTGTTTTAAATTTCATTGTACAAGGATGTTAACTATGCCAAAAATATTCCATAATATTTTAAAATGACTTCACCGTATACTTAGGTATTTGTTCATCTTTGTTAATAACTGAATTCTAATCACACTCCTTTAAGTAAGACACTCACAATCTCAGCAGTGAACTATGCATGATGGTGCATGTCTGGAATCCTAGTACTTGTGAGGCAGAGGCAGGAAGATTAGGAGTTCAAGATCTTCCTTTACACAGGGAATCCAAGGCCAGCCTATGCTACATGAGACACCCTCCCCAAGGCCAGCCTATGCTACATGAGACAACCTCCCCAAGGCCAGCCTATGCTACATGAGACAACCTCCCCAAGGCCAGCCTATGCTACATGAGACACCCTCCCCAAGGCCAGCCTATGCCACATGAGACACCCTCCCCAAGGCCAGCCTATGCTACATGAGACACCCTCCCCAAGGCCAGCCTATGCCACATGAGACACCCTCCCCAAGGCCAGCCTATGCCACATGAGACACCCTCCCCAAGGCCAGCCTATGCCACATGAGACACCCTCCCCAAGGCCAGCCTATGCTACATGAGACAACCTCCCCAAGGCCAGCCTATGCTACATGAGACACCCTCCCCCATGTAAAAAACAAACAAACAAAAACAACAATCCCAAAGTAAACAAACAAAAGATATAATAGTAGAAAACAATTTATTTATTTATTTGTTTGTTTTTGTTTTGAGACAGGGTTTCTCTGTGTAGCCCTGGCTGTTCTGGAACTCACTCTGTAGACCAGGCTGGCCTCGAACTCAGAAATCCACCTGCCTCTGCCTCCCAAGTGCTGGGATTAAAGGCGTGCGCCACCACCGCCCGGCTAGAAAATAATTTATAACGCAAAACATTTAAATCTCTTCTGGACTTCAAAGGAATTATGTTTCTAAAGACAAAACAAAAAAACTAAGATAAAGGATTTCTGCCATTTTTGACATGATACTTGTCTTCCTAGGATGCTTAGTTTGAATATGTCCAGAAGTAGACTCAGACAGAAATAAAGTTTTTATTTATAGCAGCATTCTTTCATTTCAGAATGTCACAAACTCCTGGGAAACATTTTTGTCCATAATAAATGCAAAAAAATACAATCACTAATATGTGGAAAATAAAAAACAAAAATCTCGATTATCTAAATCTGTTTTATTCTCTTTTAATCAACATTGTGGCAAACAGACCCAGCCACAAGGATTTTCTTCAGCTGTGTTGATGCATCTACCTACAAACCCCTTCATTTGGGATTACGTTTGAGGCCAGTCTGGATTACACAGAGTGCCACAACAAACAACAGAGAATTAACTTCAAATTTGTTTGTTTTAAAGATGAATAAGTAAAGCTGGTGTGTATATTAGGCTGTAAAGGGTTTTCATAAATTCTCATAAATTCAGTATTTCTCCTAATAATGATGAATTGCAAACCCGGCTTCATTCTAACTGCATTCCTAACGCCTGGTCCTGTGCTAGTGAAAGCCACTTGGTCTTTAGACATCTGACAAGTGCACCGCCGAGCCCCTGAAAATGAAAAGGCATGCCACCCAGAAATACCAGCTCTGAGATGAGTGGACTGGGTACCAGTAAAGAAAACCTTCTTAGAGTCTCTTGCCAAACAAAATTCATTCTCTCATAACCCAGTACTTGTCACTAAGGCTACAACTCAATGTCTTAAGTTTGAAAGCAATTAGGGAGTTTCCCAGGGAGAGTCCAACTGTCCCTCTCAGTGGACAACAAACGCTTCAAACTCAAGAGTGACTTGCTTAAGACCCGACTTTTTTTTCCTCTGAAGCTGGTGAAAACTTTACAAAAGGGAGTATTCTGACCCTCATTCTGGACTATAAACGTTACCTGCACTAATTCCCCTGGCACCCAGAGGACGGTACGAGGAGGGGACCTGTTTGATAATGTCACCCTGTCACCTCCACTCGTGCATCACGGTACACACAGCAGCACTCAATGCGTTCACACACGCATGCGCAAACCCCAAGTATATAATTTTTTAAAAAAGGATCATGCTATCTTCATTTCAAATATAAGGAATAAATTTCAGGACTTAGTTAAACACCAAACTGGTTTGAAGGGAAACGGTTACGGCTCTTCCAACTGATCTCCACCAAAAGGAGTTCAATTTAGGTGAACTAAATTGACCAAATACCCAACCTAAACCACAACAGCTCTAAATGTTCTAGATTAATCTGCCCCTTAAGCTTTCAGTGTTAGACTGGCTATTATAAACGGATACCTGTTGTGTATTTCAGACCTTAAACTTTCCAGGTCTTAGGGTATTCTTTCTCCTTAATCTCATAACCACCTCCCATCACTGGGTCTCAGTTAGGAATAACACATTAGAAACCGGTCTTTTGAGGGTGTGTGTGTGGGGGGGGGGGGAATAAGGTCCTGCTGTGTTGCCCAAACTGGTCTCTGACTCCTGGAGCTCAAGGGATCCTCACACCTCCGACGAGACTCTAGATACAGAGAACTGTGACGATGGCAGTTTCAAATACGTAACAATACTGCGCTTCCTCATCTTGTTTAAACTCCACAGTAACTTTAAGAGGTAGGTGATGGTCTACATTACAGTTGATGAAGAGAAAGCTTGAAAAGGTAGGTATTTTGAGTTTTTCTTCTGTTCTCAAAGTTCTAAACCCTAAACTGGTGAGATGATTTGGGAAAGGCCCTGCCTGACCAGAGACCAATCCCTGGGACCTGCTCGACAGAAGGACCAAGATGTTCACTGAACATTACTCAGACACACCTCAAATAAAGAAAAGGAAAAACATGTTTTAAGTTCCAAACTCCTAGATAATCCCTCTAATTTAGAGCACTTCAATTTGTCAGAGAAGACAAAAGATAATCTACACAGCACATAGAAAAGGAAAAACCCCATCTGTGGTCAAGGGTTAATTTTTATTCTTTAAAAGTTTTTGATAAATTTTATTTTCCGTTTTATTGTTTTTATTGTAGTATGGGTGTTTCTGCCTGTGTACACGTTGTAGTCGTGCATGCGATGTTCATGGGGGCAAGAAGACGGCTCCCAGCTCTATGGAACTGGAGTTACAGACGGTGTGAGCCATCCCCTGAGTGCTGGGAAATGAACCTGGATCCTCTGCAAGAACAAGTGCTCTTAACAGAGAAGGCATCTCTCTGGCCCCTCACTGTCACTTTTAAGAAGAAAGGGACACAATCATGTTGGATCTGAAACTCGAGTATTAGTCAACAGGACAGCTAATGTTTGGGGTGGGGGTGGGGTTGTCGCTTGTTTTGGGAAAGGGGTCTACCACAGAGGCTTACCAAGCTCCTGCCCCACCAGCCTCCCAAATACTGGGATTACAAATATTTGTGCTGCCCCAGCAGGCAGGAAAGCTCATGTTAAAATGCAAATTGTGAAAAATTGAGCCTAAGGGCTGGTTACTGGGAGCCTGGGCTCAGGCCTGGCACTGGAGTCTCTGTCCAGGCATCAGAAGCTGCCGATGCTGAAGGTGATGGCGACTTCCGTTCTCACCTTAGTTACCACTTCATGTGGAGACCCTGCTCTCGAGTACGTTCAAAAGAAAACACTAAGGGGTTAAAAATATCTCTAGGGTCTGAAAGTTAAGGGATTTCCCCCCCTCTCTCTCCCTTTCGTGTTCTGAAGCCAAAAAGGTCCCACTGACATCAAGTGCATGAAGGCTCAAGAACAAGAAAGGATTATACAAATACACATGAAGGGAGAGCCCTTTTACCATCTTGATTTTTCTTCATTCTGGGAAAACAAAACAAAATGCCTCTCTTGTTGGTCTTCTACATTATACCAACCGCCATGACAGAGACACATTCTTTAAGATCTATTACATTTTTTATTATTTTTTATTTAAGCGTTAAGGGTCAGACTGCTGAGCCTTCACTCCCTAGACCCTTTAAGTATAGTTTTATCCTATAGCTCTAAATTACCCTCCCACTCTTCCAGCGGTGTGTCCTCTGCTTGATGTGAACCCTGCCTCATGCTGAGACGGATCTAAGTCTCAGACGACATAAACACTGACACGCCAGTATCCAAGAATGAGTAACTTGTAGAACTGCGTCTGATAGACACGTCTCCTCAGACAGCCCAGGACATTTCTTATGTGAGTGCTCTCATCCATGACTAAACTGTATCATGAGTAATATATTTTAAATATTAAGATGGCCTGGCATCTTCCTGATGTTAGTTTTTCCAAGCCCACCCAAACGGTACAACTGGGAAATTAACCGAAGAGAAAAGCAATCTTCCCTCTGCTCTACCTTCAGACACTTCTCCTCCACACCACTGCCGTGTACAGAATCATCCTATACAAATGCAGAGATAAAACATGCTCTCACACACAAATAACTCTCAGCAGGACCCAAAAATCAAAGACTAACCCCACGGTTTTTAAGTGAGCAAGTCCAATTTCCTTCTTTGTAGCTCTTGACACTTGCTGGCGAGAAGCCGTCTGGATTTTTTCTGCCTTGTTCCTGCACCAGAAGGCTCTGCACTGCAGGTCAGAGGATGATAAGGAATGAACAGTGTAATTTCCAAGGCCTCTGAACACAGCCCTGTCAGCAGCTCTGGAGGCAGGTTACTCAAGCATGGCTTGAAGAGTACAAACCACAGAGAGGAGGTCTCAGGCAGTCAGCAGTGGCAGATCTCAGCTGTGTGTGTTACTGCCACCTCCAGCCTGAAAGCACAAGCCTGCTGCCTCCCTAGATCAGCCCCGCTGGTAAAAAGCTCTTGTACTCAAATGGCAAAAATACAACTTCACACTGGGGGAGGAGAATTAGGGACTAAGACTTAGATTTTATTTTTCTTTGCATGCTTACATAGCAACAAAAGCACCGCTCTCCCATGCTCTGCCATGAGACTGTATATGCTGCCAGACCCACAGCAACATTCATCCAACACACTCAACACCACCCCAGGGATGCAGCCGGTTCGTATGAAATCTGAGGTACAAGGAGACTGCTTCAATGCCTCTGGACCCTGTTTGTGGTCTCCTGAGGCTTTAGAACATCACACTAGCACACAAACTTCCCACCCCAGTAATGAAACACGTTCATCTGTTACTGTCAGGCTTTCTGGTGCAGTGGACTGTGGGTAATAGTTCAGACCATTGCTGCATAGGGCAGACTGACACATATTTCAATAAAAGTTTTTTTTTTCTAATCGTTCCTGAATTCGTCCTATGTATTACATAGTTTTCTCTGAGTTAACTAATATATTTTTTTTGTTTTGTAAACAAAATCTTCCTACGTAGCCTCAGCTGTCCTAACTTCCCAAGTACAACAGGCTGGCCTTGAACCCATGAGGTCGGCCTGCTTCTGCCTCCCAAGCGCTGGGATTAAAGGCGTGAGCTGTGATGCCCGACAACTAACTTAACATTGCAGTGACCAATGTGAATGTTCTTATCTTCCACGAGGCAGCTAACAGTTAAGTAGCTCACGATCACTCAGCTCAGAAGCACAGAGTGAGAAACGCCCAACAGTCAGGCTACAGACCACATTCTAAAAAAAAAAAAAAAAAAAAGGAATAATTAGAAGCGGGGGGGGGGGGGGTCGGGTGTGAGTATGTGTACATCCGTGTGTCTGTATGTGTGCACACATGCATTTGCTATGGTTTAGGGGTTAAGGTCAGAGGATAATTTGAGAGACTCAGTTTTCTTCTGACATATGGGTTCTGGGAATCAAACACAGGTCATTAGGGTTGGCGGGGACCCTTAACCTGCTAAGCCAGTTTTTCACCTCCCAGAGTACATTCTTAATTACAAAATCATACATAAGACTTGATGTCTTCCAATATGTATCCCACAAAAAAAAAAAAAAAATGTACAAAGGTTCACAAAATCTCTTTACTTCAAAGTGAAGATTTCTGGGCCCTTATCTCAAAAAACGTATGCAGTAAGGCCAACAATCTACACTTAAAAAAAACAAAAACAAAACAAAACAAAAAAACAAAAAAAAACCAAAGCAAAAAAAAAAAAAACCCTGATGTACACGTGATATGTACCTAAGTCCGCATCACATACGAGTAGAGGTCAAAGAACAATTTTCTGGAGCCAGTTTTCTTCTTCCATTGTAAGGTTGTGGGTGGGGAGTTGGGTGTGGGTATGAACTCAGGTGGTGAAACTCTTCTGTCAAGAGCTTTAACTGCAAGGCCATTTTGTCAGTCCAAAAACCCTCACTTTGACAGACACCCTTGCCTAGGTCCTATGCTCCACTTTAGTTGGTAAACTGTCAGCTCTAAGAAAGAGGAGACCATCTCTTCTTTACCTATAATTTAAGATACAGCATTTAATATATGAAATAATCAACGGTATCTATGGGTCAGTGAGATGCCTCAGCAAGCAAAGGTGTCTGTCTCTTAGGCCTGCTGACCTGAGTTTGATCCTTGGATCCATGTGGTTCAATGAAGAACAATGATGACAATCACAGATTCATTAAGAAATCTAGAGTAACACACACTACACAATGTGGCGTTCAGGAGGCTGGGAAGATGTCTCAGTGGAGACAAGCATTGGCTGCAAAAGCACAAGAACCTGCTTTGGATCCCAGCACCCTTGGGAGCGTGGAGAGCCAAGCATGGCTGTGTGTACATCTATAACCTCAGAGCTGTGGAAGAAGACAGAAGAACTGACAGACCTGCTGACTGCCAACCTATATTCAAAGCAGAGTACGAGAGCAGGACACCCGACCTTCAAGTCCTGCACAGGTGCCCACTGTACACTCTGCACACACAGAGAAATCACGGTGTCTTAAAAACCTAGCTTTAGGGGGCTGGAGAGATGGCTCAGTGGTTAGAGAGCACTGACTACTCTGCCAGAGGTCCTGAGTTCAATCCCCAGCAACCACATGGTGGCTCACAACCGTCTGTAATGGACGCACTCTTCTGGTGTGTCTGAAGACAGCAAAAGTATACTCATATACGTAAAATAAATAAGTAAATTTTAAAAACAAAACAAACAAACAAACAAACAAACAAAAAAACCCCTAGCTTTAACCAAGTGTGGCGTGATAGCTCATACCTATGATCCTAGGTCTCTCGGAGACCAAGGACGAAGGGCTGCTGTGGATCTGAAACCAGTCTAGGATACAAAGTGAATTCAAGGCTCACTATTACACAACGCCCAGATTCAAAAACAAACAGACAAAATCTCCCAAACAACAAAACCAGAAACCTAGCTTCCATACTAGGCTTTGTCACAATCTGAGAAAGTCACATGAACTTCACAATCAGGAGGAAGCTTCCTGTCTTCAAAATGGGGAAACTGGACAAGACAGTCTTCCTCTAGATTTCCCTTGAACTCCGACACCATACGGACAATGAGAGCTGCTGAGCCATGCCTGCAGTTAGACAGTGCGACCTGGACCCACATAAAAACCAGCCTTCTATTTTCTTCGTGAAGGAAAATGCTTGGGGACATTTGGGTGTACGTTTGAGTATGCTGTCAATAACTTAGAAAAGAAACGCAAGTCAGGAGGACGGCCTCAGGAAAGCCTGAGACCACCGAGAATAACGGACCTGAGCTAGACTGGCCAATGAAGAATGGCAACACAAAAGCAATGACTTGGAAGGCATAAACTAGAACGGGAACAGGGGCAAACGAAGATGCTCTTACAACACACGTAATATAGAACCCATAGTCTGAAGGCAAAAAAGCCAAGAGCAGCACCCTTTACGGTTTTCCTTGTATTCTAAACGAACGAGGAAAGAGCACTCTGACAGCAGCCTTAGCTGATACCCAGGCACTGCCAAAGCAGAGTGTGAGGTTTCCACCTGGTGAACAAAATCAAAAGCAACAGCTTCGGGAAAGGGAGCCCGGGCTGCAAAGCTCTAGACCCTGACCTCTGGAGCTGACAAGGTGCCTTATGTAACTTGGAAAAAAAGTATTTTCAATAAATGCATATCTGGAACTTCTGGACAGTCAGCACTGACAGATCACACAGTTCTGTGTGCGAATTCCTTTTTTCTTGCCTGTCAGACGTGTGGCAAAAGCAGAATGTTCAGGGCACTCACACAGGAGTCCCGCCTCCTTCCAGCTCCTGCTCCATTCTCAACCTAACAACCTCTCAATCAAGCCAAAAGCAAGAAAGCAGGCAGAAGCCAGAAGCTCGGTTCGCTCACTCCTTGACATCACACTCCCCCCTCCCCCCAGCAGTGCTCAACAATACAGGGCAGCAATGGCTCCTAACAGCCATCTCAGTCTCTCCAGTAAACTCTGCCAGGAAGGTGTGTGAGAGCAAACACTGATTTCGCGGAGGGCAATACACGCCCTCAGCTGACAGAAAATTCTTCCGTCTCTGAGCAAGGCCACACACCGACTTGATAGACAGAGCCCTGGCGTAGGGAATTTGAATATTATGCCCCTGACTAGCTAATGCTCAACATGGGACAATTCTAACCAGTATCACAGACTCCTCTCCTATTTGGAAACATGGGCTTTTTGGTGGGGGCTGGAGAGATGGCTCAGCGGTCAGAGCACTGGCTATTGTTGCTGAGGACCCAATTTCAGTTCCCAGTACCCACACAGTAGCTAAGAAATATCTGTAACTTCAGTTTTAGAGAACCCGATGCATCTTCTGGCCCCTGAATACATGTACATAGACATACATTCAGGCAAAACACCCATACACATAAAACAAAAATAAATAAATCTTGAAGAAGAAAGAAAAGGCAGTATGGGATGTGGTGCTTTAATATCTTCCAATTTTTGAGTTTCCCTCTTCATGGTAGCTCCCAGCTTGATTACATCACACATGTTTTGCTGTTTTGGTTCTGTTGATTGTCCCTACAAAAAGTAACATTCCAAACCAGTTGTATCAGAGGCAAGCCCACATTTCAGGGGGAAAAAAGACTCTGCTTTTAAACTAAACTACAACACTAATCAACACTCCCTGAACAGCTACTGAATGCAACACCCTGGGGTTCTAAGTTCTCAAAAGCTGATGCTTCCTGAAAAACTCCGAACATTTTCTCTCTTATCTACCCCTCCCTACCCCTCTGCTCCGCCATCAAGATCAAGTCTGTCCACTCCCGCCCGCCTTCCTTTCAATAGGCTGCGACCCCAGACACTTTCCTTTCTTCCATTTTGTCTGTTTTCTCTTTCCATTCCAGAAATGCTTTTTCCTTGCAAAGAATGTTTATCTCCTAGCAACTTCCAAACATTTACTTAAATACTTTATTAACCAAAGACAATATGGTAGGGCACCTTTGAGCACTGTGTCCAACTGGGGTTCTAGAGTACAAGTAAGGAATTTTTACACAGCAGACTCAGCCAGGCAGGTGCTGTACACTAGTGATCCCAGCAATACAGAGGCAGAGGTGCTACCTCAGGTTCAAGAACAGCCTGGTCTAGCCAAGCATGCAGGTACACACCTTTAGAGATCCAGTACTCAGGAGGCAGCGGTAGGCAGATCTGAGTTTGAGGCCAACCTGGTTTACAAAGAAAGTTCCAGTACAGCCAGGGCTACACAAAAAGTAAACATTCCAAACAACTACAAAAAGTAACATTCCAAACCAGTTGTATCAGAGGCAAGCCCACATTTCAGGAGGAAAAAAAAAAAAAAAAAAAAGACTCTGCTTTTAAACTAAACTGCAACAAAGAAACCCCGTCTTGGAAAACAAAACAAAACAAAACCAACCAAATGAAAAAGAATAACTTGGTCCATACAGTAAGTTCTAGGCAAGCTGGGGTTACATAACTGGGTCTGTATTGGGGAAAAAAAATTACAACACCATCAAATAAACAAACAAACAAACACTGTGAGTATGGTAACGGTGAGGTGAGCTGCACAACAAACTGCATGATTCTCAATGATGCACCTTTATCCGCCTCCCCTTCTATCTCTCACTTGACTCCTCCACTTAGTCCACCTGGGAGGCAAAGCGTATGTCAAAGTTACAGTAAGGGGCAAAACTCCCCAACACCACGATGTAATAGCTGCAAGTGCAGCGTGTCAGGCCACCCCACAGTCCATGCACCTACGTCAGAGAAAACAGACCCATTTCTTCCTCAGAGGAAGTCGTGAACACATACTTGTATCCAACACAAAGCTAAGCAGTTGTAATCCATTCACCGCAGACTACAACTGCATTTAGAAGATTCCAGTACAAGAATTCTAAATGAGAAAATGGAAAACACCCTCAGAAATAGCCCTCCACACAGAAGAACGACGATTGTGAACGGGGATGTGTGGCAGGGACTGCCTGAAGCCAGACGCAGGGAACAGTGTAATGAGCCTGGAACAGGAGCAGGAACTCCGGGTACTCCCAGGCCTCTTTACAGCAGCACAGTCCATCTGCACCCCAGAGAAAATGGCAAATCACAGCCAGCACAGGATGAACCAGCCAACGACCAGCTGGAACTTGACTGTACCGAGGTGGACTACAACATCTGCCACCCAAACACAGGCAGCCTCTCTGGCAGCTGCCACTGGCAAAGGGAATCAACCATTGTATTATATAACTGGAAGAAAATCACAGCCCTGGTACCGAAAATGCCCAGATGTTGCTAAAAACTATAGAACAGATGTGTCAGAGGCAAAGACCTAAATGCCTGTAGCAAAGAAAACACAAGCCACTACCAAAATCCAGGCAATAAGAGAGCACCACCACCCAAATATATACGTCTTTATTAACACTTACATTTGGAAATACGCATTCCCTGCTGCAACTGCTGTGATTACAGAGAAATCAATTTATGCCGCATCTGCTGCGATCAGCTGAATGCATAGGGCGAGCAGAGCAAAACAGAAAATCAAGAGCCAAAGAAGAGCTCGTCACCAGAGCAGCTACTCTGCAGGAAAAGGCAGGCTGCTCAAGTCTGAGGCAGCCTGAGCTGACCTGAGACTGGAAACTATTCTACCACAGTCCTACAAGCTTCATTTCCTCAAGTATCAACTCAGATCACTTTCCTGAAGGGAGAGAAGCAATCCTACTGCCTCCTGGGGCTGCAGACACCTATGCTTCCAAGTCAAGCAGAAGGGGAGGTATCATTACACTATTTGGCAGCAATAAAACCACCAAGAGACTTGATTTCCGATGGTTGCAGGAGATACCTGGCAGAGAGCAATACTTTCAGGGGCCAAAGAATATTCTAGGCCAAAGTTTCAAAGCTGCCACAGTGACTCACAGGCCTGATTAAGAGCCGCGCAGCAGGGTCGGCACCTCCTTCCCTGTTTACTACGCTGGTATCTTTATCACTTTGTTTTTGGTAGCCACCAATGGAATCCTCAGCAGATATGCCATGACAATTACCTCTCTGTCTGTCCTGCCATCGCTGAGCAGCACCATTTACCCACTAAGAACAGTATGTAGCTTAAACATGTAACCAACCATTATGAATCTGATGATGAAATTTCAGCCAAGCAGGAAATCACATGAAGATTTAATGTCAGCATCTAGCAACAAGTGTCTTGACATGTGACAATAATAAGGTGTGAGAAAATTCACTCTGTCAAGCAGCTCTAGATCCCCACACAGAAATCATACTCCAAGAGGTCTGGACCTGCTGCAAATGAGTCTGTGGGGAATCCTTTAATTTGGAACAAAATCACATTATCATTACCATCTGCTCTGACCTTGTAATTGGTCATTACCCACACACTAATAAGCCTCCCACAGAGTGCACACAGCGTTTGGCAGTTACTCTGGGGCAGTGGGCAGCCATATCTGGCCACCTCTTACCTTTTCAGACTTGACTTTCTTTAGTGGCCGACACTCATTCTCCCCTTCCTCTGGTTCCGGCTTAGTTCCCAAAGGATTGAGTGCTGCCCTAGGTTCCATAGCTATGCTCCCAAGTGGCTCCACAGTTCCTGGGTCCATCCCCGAACTTCCATCGTACTGACTACCCCGTCCTCCCAAGGGAACTGGCTGGAGGACCCCAGGCTCCTTTTCCGAACACGTCCCCACGCCTTCACTTCTGTCCTTCTTGCCCTTAGATGAGCTGTTCTCCTTCTCCTTTTTGGAGCCTGCTACACCGCGCGACGCCTTAGCAGCTTTCTCCGAGCCCTTGGGAACAGCAGCAGCAACCAGGCCTCCTGCGTTGGCACCTTCTCCCGAGCGGCCCTGCACCTCTTTCTTGTTTGCTGCCCCCTCACTTGGAGAGAACAAGGACGCCCCTGGACTGGGCTTGCTAGTGTCTTTGCCACTCTTACTCCTTTTGGATTTTGATTTGCCTTCCTTCCCTTGAGGACCTGGCACTGGGGTGACAAACTTGATGTTGTCTGGTAGTGTGGCCACAGCATTGGGAGCTGGTATTCCCACCTCCTTGGAGCCTGACATTTCCAGTTTCTGCTGGTCCTTTTCCAGATCGGCGTCCAGGTCGATGATGAGATTCCCTACGCCAATGTCCCACTCATCCCCGCTGTCATACGTCTCGACTGCGTGTGCGTCCACTCCTTTCCCTCCGCAGGCTGCACCGCTCAAGGACATCTTAGAGTCACTGTCCCACTCAAGACTCCAGGCTCTTCCTCGCCCAGCTTCCTGTCTCCAGCGTCAGCTACGTTCTCAGACCTGCCTCCTGGGTCCGAACTTGTCCAGTGGACAACATCATTGCTGGAAAAAGAAAATGTTAAAAACTGTTAAAGAAAACAATACAGGCAAGGAGATAGCCTGAGATAAACTCCCAATGCAAGCTGGACCCTTCCTGTGTGGCCTCATGCCTCAGTGGGCAAGACAAGTTCAGTCCAATCATGTCACACGGCACCGAGAGAAGGTGATTCCCACTCCACCTCATCAGGGAAGAATACAAGATTTCCAGTTGCCCAAGACTCTGGCGAGTGTTAACTAGTCGTCTTCTACAAAAGTTGCCCCTTCCTGAAAGACTTAACTTTCCCTCCCACTGCCAGCCGGCACTCCTGTCTGAATCAGTACAGGCCCAGCACATCACAGACTGAAGCTGCAACAGCTCTGCTCACACCCCCTTTTCTGTTAGCTGCTTGAGTTATCAGTGACTCAGAACATGATCTAGCAAAAGCCTTAACAACTCTCTACTAACAGGGCCAATCCCTACTAAAAATAGAGTGCAGACTCCATGTCATCCTAGTACTGAAGAAAAAAAAGCCTTATTGTGGTTAAGGGAAAGAATAAAGACCTAGGAAAAATGCAAATTCAGTGTGTAACTGTAACCAGAGACACGGTTCTCAGAGGGACTCAGCCTATCACTTGATTCCAGAGAAGCTACAAAGTCCTTACCAAACTCGAGGCTGGAAAGCATGTCCACCAAGCAGGGTTCATATAGCCTTCCCTACTAAATATTAGAAAGAAAAATGTTTTCCTTGACTCTGCTGAAAGCCCTTCTCCCAAAATGGTAAGATTTAAACACGTGACTAAAAGACTCCATGCTCTACACCACAGGTACAAGGATAATTTATGTCTGTCCGCTGTCTTCTGGCTGAGGAGACATAGAGTGAAAATCACCTAGAAAAACCAGCAACCGACGTGTACCGTCCAGGAGTTACTCTATGATAAAGCTAAAAGTTCTGTTCTTGCTTGCCTCTCTGTGCATCACCTTTCTATATCTGTTTAGAAGAAAACAAAACAAACTTTTGTAACACACTTGTGTATACAGAGCAACACAACAACACAACAGCAGTGTCACAGAGCAACCTGGAAAGTAATTATTTAACAAGTAAACGAATCGTATAGGACAAGGCAAGCTGTGACTTTTTACCTGCTCTGTCGTAACAATGTAGGGTACTGAGGCCAAAAAAAAAAAAAAAAAAAAAAGGCATTTTAGAAGAGCAGGTCTGCACCATGTAAGTGTCAGATTTAAGCAGTATGACCTGTAAGCAGTATGACCTTAACCTGTAGTTTAGCTTCAGATTTGAGAGGTTCACCCATTACCTAAGTAGAAAGTTTATTGCCAACAGCGGTCAATTACTGTTTACTAGCAGTATCAAGTCTGTATCAATCTTGCTTCCTCCAGGATGAGCTAAATTAAGAGTAGGGGAATAAGATGAAAATATCAAGAAAAAGTACCCCATGAAAGGTAAAGGAGCCATAATTCCTGAAGACTCTGAGAGTAGTGTAACAGATATTTGTTCATTCACCTAATGTTCTTCAAACTTATTCAGGATATGCTCAGCATTAAACGAATGTCAGAAAATATAGCAACTGGTCACAGTGAACAGGGCAGCAGAACTTGGTACTGAAAGAAATTCTCTTGCAAGAGACCAAGGGCATTTCTAAGAAAGAACGCTTAAATTGAATTCCCACTACAGAAGATTATTACAGCACAATTCTTCCCCAAATATAATGTACCACCTGTGCAATCTCTTTAATTGTGGCGAGGTCTAACATCTATTCCACACTGATTAAGGCTTTACTTACCATCTCCAGAGCTGATTATCGTGAGGGTATAATTTAGTCACTGGATGACCTCGCGGTGTTTTACCCTTGGAAAACCACTATAACTTTCCTTACGGACAAGAGACTTTTCTCTAGAAAATAGGATGGTAATAAGGAGAGGCTGGAGGAGGAGAGAAAATGAAAGCACAAGCATGAAATTACTGGGACTTGCTAAGAGTTTTTCCTCGCTGTCCTGGCCGGCTTGTGCAAGACCAGTATAAAGTATGACAATAGGAAGGAAAGCGTCACGAAGGTAACAGGCTGAAATGAAAAGACATAACTTAGTTGAAAGGACAAAAGGACATGCTACAATGGGAGGGCGGTAGAGCCTGGGTGCTCATCAAATATACACAAAAAAAGGAAGATGAAATTAAGCGTAAATCAGTATCGATTTAAACAGAGCAATCAAAAAAGCACAAAAATAAATCTATGCAATGAGATCATGCAAAATTATCTTTTCAGAGTGCAAGGGGATGAGCAATAAAAAGCAGTGATAAAGGAGACGGACACCACGTTTGCCACTGAGGAGATCGGGATACCTGGGAGAAAAGCAACCCTATCGAAGACAAAGCACAGGAGCAGCACCCTGTGTAGACAAAGACTTTTCGTGCAGACTGGAAATGGTCACTACATGTTTAACAAATTCCTTTTACAGACAGATCCTCCAGCAGCCTAAGACAGCTTCACAGTCGCTATGTGAAACATTCCAAAGGCTGTCACGCTTGTCCTAACTAACACACTAGCCTTTTTTTGAGACTGGATCTCCTTATACTGCCCAGGTTGATCTTAAACTCATGAGCTCAAATGAGTCTTCTGCATCAGTCTCCAAAACTACTGGAATCACAGGCATGTGCTACCACACCTGGCTGTGTGAAATCATTTTTTTAAAAGGAACAATCAGCCAGGCAGGCAGTGGTGGGGCACATATTTAATCCCAGCACTCAGGAGGCAGAGGCAGGTGAATCTTTCTGAGTTCAGGGCCAGCCTGGTCTATGGAACAATTTCCAGGATAGCCAAGGCTACACAGAGAAACCCTGTCTTAACCCCCACTCCTAGTAAAGGGCTAGCACAGGCTACGTGAGCTATGGTCTCAAAAATAAACAAAACACCCATAAAGGCAAACAATGAATGACACAGGGGAGAAGAGAAAGAAAATCTACAGAATTTAAAGGCAGTTTGTTAGGGAAAGAATCTTATACCAGAAGCTGTAATAAAATCAACGAGTCTCTTGCTGCCTCTCCTTGCCCTACCCCAAACAGGGTTTCTCTGTGAAACAGTCCTGGCTGTCCTAGAACTCGCTTTGTAGACCAAGCTGGCCTCAAACTCAGAGGTCAGCCTGCCTCTGTCATGAATTAAAGGCCATGTTCCATGCCCAGCTGTAAATAGATAAACTCTTTAAAAGTCTTATGCCAGTGGGTCTGCTGGCAAAGCCACTTGGGAGGATAAGGCAGGAGGTTCACAAGTTTAACTGCCTGGACTACAGTTAAGTTTAAGGTCAATCTTTGCATCCCAGTGAGATTCTGTTTTAAAAGTAATAAACATTTTTTAAAAAGGAAATCAGTTGGGCCAAACACCCAAGATCCTACCTTCAATCCCAGTACTGACAAAACAAACATCATACAAGAAGTTTTACATTGTGAATTTGTTTGTAATAAATATGTCAAATGTTTTCATTTTTAAAAAAGATTTGTTTTATATATGGATGGGTGTTTTGCCTGCATGTAGGTGTGTGTGTGCCACATGTATCCAGTGTCCCAACAGTCCAGAAGAGGGCACCAGATCCCCTGAACTCAAGTTATATATGGTTGTGCGCCACCATGTGGGTGTTGGGAATTAAATTTGGGTCCTCCGCAAGAACTGTGTGTGTGTGTGTGTGTGTGTGTGTGTGAGAGAGAGAGAGAGAGAGAGAGAGAGAGAGAGAGAGAGAGAGAGAGAGCGCGCGTGCTAGGATTAAAGACATGTGCCACCACTGTCTGTGTAGCAAGTGCTCTTAATGACTGAGACGTCTCTATAGCCCTGTTTTCAGCTATTTAAGTATAAATTCTCTCTCTCTCTCTCTCTCTCTCTCTCTCTCTCTCTCTCTCTCTCTCTCTCTCACACACACACACACACACACACGGTCAAAAATTACATAGACCACTAAAACAAGTTCCATAAATGTAAATAATTCTTGTAAATACAAATGCTGAATTTTATAATATGAAGAAAAATTCAATATAAATATTAAACACTGTCTTTACCTATTAAAGAGTTCTTTCCTAGAAAACTACCTAGAATTTCTAAATGTCTAGAACATAAAATGAAAAAGACATATCCCAAGAAATGAATTCTAGGGGCCTGGTGTTCTTTCAGAGAGCCCATCTCCTATTTTTGACAATAAAGAATTGCATAAGCATTACATTACTGCAACCAGGAGACTTCAGAAACCCAGCTTCAAAACTCAGCAGGCTTCACAGTAACTTTGGTGGTGCATTTCAAAAGATACACTGTAAAATTACCTTTAATTAGCCTTGGCCACAGCAGCCAAACCATTTCCCATCTGTTCCACACAGCATCCCTGGCTTCATACAGCTAATAATCGGCTCCGACAGGTCACTGCAGAGATGTTTAACCTTAGGAGGTAGGGTCACTGTCACACTGGCTGGGAGTGAAATGCAATGACCTCTAGCCTCCATAGATGAGAGAGTGCAACCAGGACAACCAACACCGTCTCGTGCAAGAACTGTGACGACTTTCCTCACTCTTGTCTCCTGCTGTGTAACTAACTGTACTCTGTCCCATTTAGGGTCACCACCCAGCAGATTCTGGCATCATTTGTCCACCAAAACTTGTGCCATCTGTGCTGTTTCTGCACGTATCAGCAAGAAACTCCTGTCTGCATGGCTGTGGTTAGGGGACCAAGGTCATGACAATGACTCTTTACCCACACAAAGCGGTTACCTCCAGATCCAGTTTCCTATTTGGAAGCCAAACACAGCTCCTGGCCTACCAGCCCAGTGATAAAATCGTAGACCACACCTAATAGGTTACCACCTGCCCGTTCTGAGGACATTTGTCATAGGTCATACATACTGTTCCTCCACTATAGGAACAAATTAAATTAGCCTCTTCTCCAAGGATGAGACTGATAAAAGTAGTTCACTGCCCTTGTATGCACAACTCGAGTACTTCTCTTTCTACCCTAAGGACTTCAAATACAGGGTTCTATTCCTTGCTAGCTATTCACAGACAATCCATTCTAAGCAGAAAATAAAGCATGCAATGTTATCCTCTCTTTTTTTTTAGGGCTTTAGATCAATTTTCTTATAGGCTTTGGGCTGACACCTGACAGTTATATCAGTCTCCTTAGAAAACTAACACCACACACATATAACAGTCAGGTATTCGTCTCTAAAAACAATGTTATATTCATTCTTCCTTCTTTTTCTTTCTCTTTTTCTAAGTAGACAGGGTTTCTCTGTGTAGCCCTGGCTGTTCTGGAACTCACTCTGTAGACCAGGCTGGCCTCGAACTCAGAAATCCGCCTGCCTCTGCCTCCCAAGTGCTGGGATTAAAGGCCTATACTATAATCATTTCTTGTTTTTTATAGTATTTTTTAAAGTAAATTTAGAATGGGGGGGGGGAGGATGTAATTTCAGAGGCTGAAGAGATGGCTCAGTATAAAAATACTTACTGCTCTACCAGAGGCTCCTAGTTCAATTCCCAGCACTCACACTGGTCAGCTCATAGATACCTGTAACACTAGCTCCAACAAATCCAAAACTTTGTTCTGGTCTGGCAGGCCCTCCCACACCTGTGGCATATACATACAGGCACACGCACACATAAGTAAAAAAAGAAATATAGTTTTAAAGAGAGATGGTTTCAGAACTTAAATTTCCACTGAAATTAAGCTTCATCATTAAGTATTAGTTTCTTTTATATGAAATGGAAAAATCCACCATGTTCTAAACATGTTCTGAGAACATGAAACTTAAAAAGTAAGACAACTCAAAACTACCAGTGATCAAAATATTGGGCTATTCATGGATATACTTCATCAGTCAACTAAGTGGTCTTTTTTCTCTTTTCCCTCCCTCCCTCCCTCCCTCCCTCCCTCCCTCCCTCCCTCCCTCCCTTTTTTCCTTTCTCCTCCCTTCCTCTTCCCTCTGTATTTTGTAAGCAGTGTCTCACCATGTGTCCCTGGCTGTTCCAGAGCACAGAGCAGCTTGTCTCTGCCTCCCCAGTGCTGGAAATCCAAGGCGGGAGCCCCTCTGCTGCACTATTTTGTTTTGTTTATTTTAAATACAGATCTCACTATACAGTCTAGGCTGGCCTTGAACTCAAGATCCCCCTGCTTCCTGTATACTGAGATTTTAAGAGTGTGCCGCCTCACCTAGCTACAGGCCATCTAAAGCATTTGAAAGAGTAAAGAAAAAAATTAAAGAGGAAAATTTAAAACAAATTAATTCACAGATTGTACTGATAGCCATTTGAGTCCTTTGAAGGGAAATGGCAGTCGCTTCTATAGTCTGATGCACGGCCTCCTTTGTAAAGGATTCCTACCCAGCTGGGGATGTGACACAGGCCTCCAAGAATGCCAGCCTAGCAGGCATGGTTCAATCTCGAGCACCCCATGAACTGGGTGTGGCAGCGCACAGCTGTAATCAACTCTTGGGAGGTAGAGGTAGAAAGATGAGAAGTTCAAGATCACCCTTTCACAAGGTGGAGATGGACATTTTCTTCAGTTACAGCCAGTGGTAAGTTGTGGGTTCCTCCATTTATAACCTCTGACCCACCTCCTGTAAGTAACCCTAATTAAATTCCTTGGTTCACACAAAAGGGGAAAAAAAAGACATCAAAGTAACAGGGACTAGGAAGGGGATCAGCAGGAGTGGGTGGGGCAGGAGGGAAATGGTATAAATAAAACATATATGAAAATACTGTAATGAGCCTATTCTTTATTTAATACATGCTAATAAAATAATATCCCACCTTCAGATAATAATTCCTACCTTCAGACATGGTTCAGAAAACCTTATACTATACTTACTGACAGAAAGAGTCCATCTTGTTTCAAACTCTCCTAGGCCCGGGTAGGGGTGCAGTTCAGTGGTGAAGTGCTTATCTATTATGTCTAGGGCTCTGGGTTCAATTCCCAGTACCTCAAAACAAAAATCTCTCGGGGTCAAAGTATGAAGCTCATAGTTAAACACAAATGGTCTCTCTTCCAACCCACTAAATCGTCGACCTGACACAGCAGGCCTTCAGATATAAACTGTGTGAAGTTCAATATGTGTATGTACATAGACAACCGAAAATAAATCAGTGGGAAGTGAAGTTGCCAAGAAGGTATCACATTATATCATCTTCCCTGAATTTCAGATGCTGCCTTGAAACCACATGGTCTTAGGTGCCTCCAGTAAGGACAGTGCAGCAAGTAGGTCAGACAGAAGGGTAAGAGTGCCTCCCTCTCCAGTTGCCACACTACAGGAGAATTCACTAATCAACTCAATCTCCACCCAGGGCTCGGTGAGAAAAACAATCAACTTCCTTTGGGTCTCTTCCTTACGTTATATTAATTTATTAATTATTACTGTAACAAAGGAACTCTGCCATATCCTCAAGTAACATAGATCACTGCTGTGTATCACCAATGGAATTAGATATTAAAAAAATAGAGTAACTGTACCAATTTGAAAAGACAGATCCAATCAACTGGGCTCAACTGACCATGTGTCGCATAAGGTCAGCAGAGTAAAGTTGTAGCGCCAGTGTCTCCAAGTCTGTCTTTCTAAGCTGCAGCTCATGAATAGTTTTACGGTCCTTACAGGCTGCTATTCCCAGACAGAGATTATGAGGCTTGACCTGTTTCATTTCACATAAGCAACTGACATTTCTACCAGGACAAAGCTACTCAACAGAGCTCAAGTGTAGATCCTTGGGCGTTTGTCAATATCATCCTGTGTCAGCAAATGTATCTCATATAAGATGAGCGGCATATTAAACCTATAAATAATTCAGTCCCAACTCTACAGAGATTAACTTTAAGAACCTGACCTATATAGGAAACACTTATCAAGACCTGTAAGTAGGCCAAAGAACAGAAGGCAAAGGATCTGAAGTAGTAGTAACAATAACAACAACGACA